>NC_056570.1:884411-911384 GCF_013358625.1 Macadamia integrifolia | reverse complement strand
CGACGGTTTGCGGAAGAAGGTCTCGCCATATGGTAAAGTAATCGGGAGAAACGCAGCTGATATACCTCCAGTATCGGAGTTGGAGTCACCGAAGTTGTAGACCGCCGGAAAATCACATGAGGGTAAAACCTCAGTCGTCACCGCCAGCACTTCTATGCTTAAAACCGCCCATGATAGCAGCAGCCCAAAAACCATAACTCTTTTTGCAAGCTCCATTTTTTTCAACCTCATACCATACATACGGCAACAACAGACACTCACCCACCTTTCTGCTATCAAGATTTCCCCCTTCACTTATTATGCTTAGAAGAAAAATAGTATAGCCAAGTTCGATCTGCAAGTATATAGAGTGGTAAAGTACTAAAGTGTACTACAAAAATACTTAATGCTTCTAAAAGGCTGCTTTAGGGGGTGTTTGGTTGAGTAAATTTTCGGGATAACATTCTTTAGAATGATAATTCTTAATTTTTGAAGCTGTTTGGTTTCACTAGATTGACCTTCATAAGTGAGCACCTTACTTCCCATAAATGACCATATTACAAAAGATGTATTTCAAATCTGAGTTTACCTCAACACTTAAACTCAGATTTGAGTAATATTTTTACCACTTAATATAAAAGGAGAAAGCGGAAAAAAGTTCTCTATGGAAGCCAATATCTTAACCCGCGAGAAACATGTACTAGCCTCAAGGTAGGGGTGTCAATTCCTAAATCGAACCGGTAAAATCGGTCAGACCAAACCGATAACAACACGAATCGAACAGAACCAAAGCCTTATTGGTTCAGTTCGGTTTGGAGTATTGCAACCCAAAACCAAATCGAACCGCACCGAAAATTAGATGAACCCAAAACCAAACCGAAATCGGCTCAAAACTCGGATCGAAACTGAAACCAAACCGGTAAGAAACCGAAACACTTCAAAATTCATTAAAAAAAATCAAAATTTGCATAGTTTTGTATACATTTGTATGGAAAGTCGAATCCAAACTGGACGAAAAATCAAAACCAACCCGATTACAAATCGATTTAAGAAACCGAAGACAAACCAAAACCAAACCGCACCGAAACCGAAATTTCCTTATTGGTTCGGTTTCGGTTTCAGCTTTCCCACACCAAAACCGACTCAACCTGGACTGAAACCGAGTCAGACCGACTGATTGATACCCCTACCTCAAGGCAACCAAACAATTTTTCAGAAAGAAACATAATTCAGAAGAATGTCTATCAAAAGATTGACATTCATACCCGATATATACACTATTTGATTTATCGAACCAAACAACCCCTTAGGTGTTGATATAATTCCGCAGGCTCTTTATTACGAGTAATGTGAGATGTGGTGCTTGGCAATCAAACATAGCCAAAAGAGTAATTTTGCAAAGCTCTTTTTTTTTTTGAACCAGCAAAGTTCACCACTCAGCAGTGCCCACATGGAGAGTGACTTTCTTAAGAAAAATGCAAGACTACAAAAGCTTTCTACTTTCTGTCTCTCTCACACCTTCTCTACGGTTGTAGACTTGGCCATTCTGTCCTGTTCCTCTGTTTTTTAGTTTTGATTTCTGTTTGAGGGCGATGATTGCGGTGGGCTAAGGGTAGGGTTATGGGAGATTGGATCCGCTGCAGGCACTGGTACAAGTATGAATAGAATCTTCCCCATGGGGTAAGAAGTGAACTAATGGCACCTCTACTCTAGTGGTGCATTTAGAATGTGAAATCTTCCTTTTATTGTCTTGTAGCATATTTTAAGAGATTTGATTTGAAATCAAAATCATATCATTAAGTATATTGAAAGAATTCAAAGCCTGTAATTTCACTAGGGAGCTGCTCCTTCCTCCACATCTTTCACCGAAGCTAAAAGCAATAGAATGATTGATTCAAAGCTTGTAATCTTGTTGCAAGGACATAGTATCTCAAAATTATGTGATTAACATTGGCCACAAAGATGGAAGAGGGTAGAGTCATAGAAGAATCTAGTTATGAAGCCCAAGTGATTCAGAGAATGAAATTTCTGATTTTATATACGTTAAGAGCGAAGCATGGGTTCAATTAAGTCTTTTTTCTTATCTTCATTATACTATCCTCTTCAAACCCCACAGAGAAAATGCAGAACAAAAATGAGAACTGGCTTGAATCAAAGTTGTAATGTAATCAATGAAATCCTCTTGTTTTCTTGCTTGTGCTGTCCATGATTCAATAACTAAACAAGCGGTTCATATGTGAAACCCCATGCCCTCACATAAGCTACTGGAGAAGTCTGCTGCTTTGATAGAGGCGATAAAAGCCTTTGAGCAGTGATCAATACGTGTTGGTATCCCTGTAACATGCTCTAATGAGGGGAACCGGTGGGTTGGACAGTCCACCGAACGAGAATATTGTCTGCAATCAACTGGTTTGCTGCCTGAGTATAGTGAACGCTGTCCCAGTTAACGTAGCGTGAAGGGTCCTTACAAGAAGCACCAAGACCTCGCTACCATTGACGCTCCCCTTCTTCCCACAAAACACATGATATCCTCCCTTCTTGTACCCACAACATATCTTCAGAGGATCAACGAACCCTGCAAGCCCAGAAATTTAGATGAGTACGGATCAGATTTTAGTGATGAAAGAAGCCTGAAAGTCCAAACCTTGATCCTTGGCATTGGAGATGAGGGCGAATTTGGAGGTACACATATCCACATAGGTCAAGGCCGCATGGGGGAGCTGTTTCATGAGTTTGATCACTCTCTGCTTGAGTTGCCAGTTGTACTCCTCAGCCATGTCGTTGTGAGACTTGAGACACCCCCGCTCATCCAGAAGTCCCGGCTTTGTTGGACCAAGGTACATCACGGACGTGGGCAAGCAACCGATGGGTCCAGTGTTATGTACCCAGAAAGTCCTCGCCCCTTGTTGGTATAGTTGCTGCAACCATATCAATCAATCAATTAATCTTCTCTTTGATTATAATTCAAAATTTCCCAATGTAAATCGCACCACCAAATCTGAAATTTCAAGGGACATAGAATGGAATTACGATTAAGGGTAGAATCCTACCTGAACTGCTGTTGAGAACTTATCAAGAATGTCAGGAATGGTCGCTCGAAGCTGGGCGTCGCTCATCGTCCTGAACCCAACAGAGAGGTCATTCTGTCCGATGTCCAGCGTGTACAGGGCCTTGGAGAAGTCCTTGGGTCTCGGCAGTTTTGCCAGATCACTTTTAGATTTGTTCCTCTGTGAAAGAAAGTTCAGAAACATGCACTGTAACTGTTTGAACTTTGAACTGAAAGAACCAACCACTATGTTATGTTACCTCGATTGTAGAGGTCGCTAGTACGTGCTTTGAACTCGGTGAACTGAGTGACCTGGAAGTCGAGGGAGAAAGGGCTTATGGATGCCACTAATATGGTTTCATTCTGCAGCCGAATGGTTGATCCACCTGTCGCAAAATTCGCTCCACGCCGGTAGTTGCTTCCCACCGAATCCAGATACGCGCTCAAATATGGTAAACCTAAATGCTCAGCTGCAGATAAGATTGAACAGAACCCACCAGTTAGTTAGCTGAAGAAAGAAAGAAAGAAGATGGTGGGTGGTTGGGCGGTGGCTATAGTTCTTACCAATGAAGTCTATAATGAGACGGCCATTGCAGATCCTTCCCGAAGGTTTGCCAAAGAAGTTCTCGCCATTAGGTGAAACAATCGGGACTAACGCAGCTGATATACCTCCAGTATCGGAGTTGGAGTCACCAAAGTTGTAGACCGCCGGAAAATCACATGTTGGTAAAACTTCAGTCGTCACCGCTAGCACTTCTATGCTTAAAACCACCGCCCATGACAGCAACAACAGCCTCCAAGTCCAGACCACCATAACTCTTCTTCCAAACTCCATTTTTTTCAATCTGATACCATACATACGTTACCAACAAACACTCACCCAGTTTATACTCAGCACCATAACTCAGTCTTGAGGAGAGGGGGAGAAGAAAAGAAGCCAAAATGAAAGTGATGCTATAGCTGTAAGCTGTTGCAACAAAAGTCTTATCAGCAAAATAGCAATAAAAAGTCTCTGTAGCAAAATGCAAAACTAGTTTTAATCTTTCTGTCTCCCTCTGTGAAGGAATCTGATGTTTACATGTTAGCCGTCGTTCTGTCCCGTTCCTCCGTTTCGTCGTTCTTATTTCAGTTTGAATTCCACGAAAAGGTTGTGGGTCTTCTCCAACGACTTTTCTTCCAAACACCATCTATGAGATCAACTCCATTCATTTGACCATGTTGTTTGAAATGGATTCGGCTCACTTGTGAGTGGTGATTGTTCAGGTTTTGCCCATAGGTATCTAGGTAATTGACACACGACTAAGCTTTGATCTAACGACTCTCAACGTGGTATTCTTGTTCAAGAGAGGAGTCGGATCCGTTTGGAACAAACTACTGTCATTCTGAGTCGATACGCACAATGGACTAGATAGCAATTCCAAAATGGATCCCATTCTTTAACTTTCATGAACGAGAATGCATATCAAACACATTTCTTTTTGGGTCTCATTACATGTTCTCCACCTAGAATTCGTTTTTGGGATAGTTACTATCACTCCCTTATACTCACCTTATATTTACTTAAAGTCTCCAACCTTGAACTTGTTTTGCCGATTCTCCAAACAAAAACAAAGTTTCATCAGTCCTTTTCCATTGATATTCTACACTTCCTAATTTACCCCTCCACCTAGGTAAACCAACCAGGTTTGCCCAATGTGTACTTAGTTTGATTCCCAAGGTAACCAATGGGGTTTAGCATACCCCATAGGTTTGTATAGTATGGGCAAGAAAAATGTGAAAATCGTTTATTACCATTGTACTGGTGCAGTGAGCATCAGAATGATTGGGAATCCCTTTGGGTGTGTGTTCGGCTGTTCTTAGTTGCCAATTGTTCACTGTAACTCACCGCTCACTATAGACAATTTGAACCCAAAAAAAGGAGAAGAATACAAGTGAGCATTTTCCCCTCTTTTAAACTTGCATGTACAAATTTTTTCCAATTTAGACGATAAAAGAATTCATATGTTATTCTCTTTTTCATCTTTCCTAATATAGCTTAAAGACTTTATGACCCCTTGGCTGTTACGGCACTCTTAACTTTCGTAACGGCGAAAGAGGGTCAATCCCAATTTCGGACGGTGGACATGTGGATCCCACTCTTGCCCCCAGCGACCTTTCGGCGCCATTTCCCGTAGATTTTGAGACATTCTAAATTCTTCCCACCGGACGTCGAGTCCATTCCAATGCCGGTTACGGTTCGCCACTGACTACGGAGGCGACGACTGGTTGGGCAATTCGGAAGTCGGAAACCGATACATGGCAGGGGAGCCTAGTGAGGAGCAGCAGCAGGAACAGAGCGAAGCCACATTGAAGCTTACTGTGTTGAGCGCTGAAGGTGTAAAGGATGTGAGAATTCTAGGAAGAATGAAGTGCTACGCGGTCGCTTGGGTCGACCCACAACGCAAAAGATGTACCAAAACCCTCAACTGCCGGAATCTCAATCCTGCTTGGAACCAGCAGCTTTCCTTTTCCATCTCTCTTCGAACCCTGCAAGACCCCGATTCTCGTGTTACGATCCAAGTCCTCTCGCCTTCTTCCCCGATCCACAATGAGAAGGTCATCGGCTCTACGGTATTGTCCCTCTCCCGAATCCGTTTCGACGAAGAAGAGGTATTCACGTTGCAGCTCTGGAGACCATCCGGGAGGGCTCAAGGTTTGCTTAGAGTCACTGCTCAGGTGGAGTGTCATGTTAACGTCGGTGGTGGGTATTATCCACTTCCACCCGTTGGTTGCGTCACTGGAATTCCCTTTGAGAGCAATTCGCTAGCGTTAGGTCTTGATCAGGCGGCCGCGGTGGAATCTGGGATTCCTGTTCAAGACAATGCGCAGCCATTGTTCCTTGATCGGTCTGTTCCCGTGGAATCTGGAATCGTTCCTACAGTGCCATCGGCGCCGCCGATGCCGGATCCGGTGGATGCTCGGAGGAGCTTTTGGATCGGAATGTTTAGTGGAGCTGTTGCCGCCATCTTACTTGGGTCTGCAGTTAGACGATAGTTAGAGACAATTCGCGTATATATGGAACAAGTACAACCGCTTTTGTATATCTTAGCTAGTAGCTGATGCAATGAGTTTATTTGACCTGATCTCTTCTGAGTTGTTTCGTTAATTAGATTGTGAACATCATCACCATATATTGAATGAATTGAATTAAGAGGAATGAATTTCAGACTGAGTACTGTATTAAATCTGTGTAAATGGATGATCCTCACATGAATTACTTACTTATTGTCATTATTAAGATAGGAATTGCTCTTCTTTCATACTGTGATCCTAATTACTAAGCCCTGCTCGGGGGAAAATGATGGATGAGAGTAAATAACTCATCTGATAAAGGTCTCTGTTACCAGGTACATATGGAGAGCACATTGGCTATATATTCAGTTGTTCTTTCATCTCTGCTACATACTGGATATTTGAAAACCTCCATTTTGTTTCGATGTGTCTAAACTGTTGAATGACCTCAAATGAAAGGTTTTTCTTTCTAAGCTGCGAGAGAAAGAGAGAGATAATGAGCCAAACTGCCATACACCAGGGATTTCAAAAACAAAATATTGGCTAACAACTTTTGAAGTTGTTGGTAGCCATTTCATCTTGCACCAACTACTGTCAATTTCCTATCCCATACTGTGCCAAAGGAACTCCCTCCTGTATTTTGGCCAAGAAGCACTATGGGCAGGTCATCCGGACTCTACTTAGAATGTGGGTTCTTGCCATCTCTTTGTTATGTACTGCTGCTACTAAGATCGATTCAGAAATTGTGGACAAATTGCCAGTTTCTTGTTATTGATTTGATTTGAGATCTGTTGCTGATGTCTAAATTGGTGTTTTTCATTCAGTTGTTTTGAATTCTAGTTTTATTGGAATCAGGAAAATTCATAATTAGGCTAGAAATTTTGTATTCCCTCCAAACTCTTATAACAAAGCTTTAGGTGTCAGAAACAGAGGTTAAATAAGCATTTGTCCAAAGCTGTTAATAAAATGCATGTCTACTAGGTAAGAACAGAGCAGCTAATTAGATTTAGACTGTAATTTCTTTATCAATAAACTTATGGACCTTCTATCTTTTTGATAGTTTCACCCCTCACTTGCACTGACTCCATTCTCCACCCTACAACCTTCAGTCTCAGCCTGTTTCCCTGTCTCCCCAGAATTTTCTTCAGAGATTTGTAACCCTCGTAATGCAATATCAAATGGGGCGAAAGTTTCATAGTCCGCCTACCAAGAGAGGCCTATCTGGTCGACCCATACTGTCTCCCTGCTCACATGTCTAGCTAGTTTCTACATGGAATTGACCAAGTGGCAAAATAAAGCTTTGAAAGTCCAAGACTACCACCTTAATAAACTTATGCACATTCTTTCCATATTTTGACAGTCTCACCCCTCACTTGCACCAACTCCATTCTCCACCCTACACCCCTCACTTGCATGGACTCCATTCTCCACCCGACACCCTTCATTCTCAGCCTGTTTCCTTATCCGCCTAGTATGTTCTTCAGTGGTTTGTAATCCGTGTTATGCAAATATCAAATGGGGAAATAGTTTCGTAGTCCTCCTACGAAGAGTGGCCTATCTGGTCGACCCATAATCTCATGTGTCAAATTTCTGCATTGAATTGACCAACTGGCAAAATAAAGTTTTTGGAAGTCCAAGACTACCATGAGAGTGTATAATAAAACATGGACTATATAGAGGGTACATACAATGAGGATATATTGAAAATTGACAAGTGGCTAATCCAAACTGTAACCTTCTCTATGCAATGGTTGAAAATGGCATCATTATGCCACGTTGCACAACTAGGTTGTCTGTCAAAGGGAGCGTTCTCTTGATAGGACCATACTTTGGAAGGTTTGTTCGGAGTTTGTTGAAGATATTTTTGTCAATTTTCATCCAAATTTTCAGCGGACATTACACCACCATGGGGTGACAAAAAAAAATTATTGCAACAAGCAGCAACTTTCTTCCCAATTGCAGTTTCTTTTTCTTTCTTGAATATTCGAATGCCTATTTTATACTGTATTGTTTCTTTAGCATATGCCCCTTTCTGTAAAGGTCATTTGTGATATTTTTGTTCCAATAATAATGCGGCTTCCCGTTGTTGGTGTTTTAAGTTTCAAAACATTAAGTAAAGACTCTCTAGTATTTTTTTGTTTTGTTGAGTCCTTTTGACAAGTGAAGCAAGTGAGCTTAAGTTTAGTCCTACATTGGAAACTTGTAAAAGTTTCTTGGGGTATATATATAGGAATCAGTCTTTAATGACATAGGGTCCCTTTGTGAGAAGGCTCTCTACTCCCCGAAGTCGAGGTTGGGGTACATACCTTGTATCAATACACACATATACCTGATTTACCTGGAAATTCCTGTACATCTTCAGAATTTTATTTGAAGGTCCAGGGAAACCCTTTTTAAAGGAAAATATTTCAATTAATTTTTTTTTTTATACTGATTTTACAAGGAAATTTTCATGCGTGAGGCTTTTACTTGGAAACAAATAGGGCCTTACTGAAAGTTTTCTCTAAAACATGTCCAGTTGTATATTCAAACTAGGTGTTATATGGTAAGTATTCTTGGAATAGATATTAAGTTTTGAACACATTCTGAAACCTGATTCTTACTCTATTTTTATCTTTCAGAATACGGTATAGATATTGGCCTTAGTGAGAAGGCTGTCTACTCCCCGAAGTCGAGGTTGGGGTACATACCTTGTATTAATACACACATATACCTGATATACCTGGAAATTCCTGTACATACAGGTACCTGTAGATGTCTTCCTTGATAATGTAGGATGAAAGTTTTGAAATCTCACGAGGCTGACTGACGTCCACGTTAATGTAGAATTTTATTTGAAGGTCCAGGGAAACCCTTTTTAAAGAAAAATATTTCAATTAATTTTTTTTTTTAAACTGATTTTACAAGGAAATTTTCATGCATGTGGCTTTTACTTGGAAACAAACAGGGCTTTACTGAAAGTTTTCTCTAAAACATGTCCAGTTATATATTCAAACTAGGTTTTACTTGGTAGGCATTCTTGGAATAGATATTAAGTTTTGAACGCATTCTGAAAGCTGATTTTTACTCTATTTTTTCCCTTCAGAATACGGCATAGATATTGGTCTATGATCATGGATGATCCAAGGAATGCAGCTCACAGTGTTGGCATCAACTAATGCCATTGGTTCCCTCATTCTGCCGGGGCACAACAACTGGCATACTTCCATGGTTTGAGCAGAGTTTAACAATGACATGGCTTATTCAGAGTGGGGTAGCCCGCCTGCAACTAACAATTCGTCAAAAAAATTTGCATCCAAGACCAGGCAACTCAATGAAATATTAAAAGCAAGATGAGTTATCTCGGTTACCCCAAAAAAACTAAGATGAGGCAACTCATAAAGCTCGGTTTGGATGCTGCAATTTGCCCTTGCAGGCGTTGTTCCGACTTTCTATATATTGCATGTTGAGTTCCACTACAGAAAATTTCTATCTGCCATTGACTAGTGACAAGAGAAGTAATTTTATATTAACGAACACACCAGAAAAACACACAGATAACAGTTACGGAGATGCTAAAACAAGCTTAACACCAGTGATTTTGGAGTGCCATGGACGCATCCACATCTACACCTATGTTCACGTCTTCAACATCAGAGAACAAGTGCACCATTGCACGTTCCTTGGCACATCGACATGTGAGACCCCAAGAAATGATTCCTAGGAGTCGGATCTTTCCCAGGCCTCTGCAGCAATCTGCAAGCAGGCAACCGTTTGCAGCTTCACCACACAGAACCTCAGCACAAAGAAACCCACCCCCACCCCCAACAAAAAGCCAGAAAAATAGTATTCCAACTGGTTTAGATGGAGTATTCCAGTCATGGCACAGGGATGACTTGTGGCCGACCATGCGCCCTGCTAGCTTAGGATAATCAAAAGAAAAAGCCATTGCAGTAAGCATAATCACCCTACCCAATTTTTGGCAAGGTTGCAAATTCAACATAAATAGCATCTCAATATACCTATGTGCATGAGAACATCAATATGGTTGACAAAACTGATTAATTGCATACCGTACTACAAAGAACCAAAACTAATGCTGCTGAGCAAAAAAGATGGCAAGTCCACCAAAACTAATGCTGCTGAGCAAAAAAGATGGCAAGTCCCATGACAGTCAATTGGGAATACAATTGGGGGTGGGGGGGTTGTATCTAGGAACAACAAAGGCCGGCCGCTTGACTCGTCATGGACAAAAAATTTGCAATTTTACACCCAGTATGAGGAGGAAACAATAAATTATCCAAGCTTTTCCGCTATATTTCTCGGCCCACTTAGTGCATGAAAGAAAAGAAGAAACAAAAATAACATTATTCTGTCCTGGTGACAAAACGGAAACAAAAAAAACCTCAATGAATCCAGGCCAACAGACTTCTCACCATCTTTCCCTAGACTTGGGCCTGCCAAAGAACAAAGGATGAAAAGCAGGTCAACATTTGAAATAATGACCACAGCAAAATGCACAGTGTGTACATAGATGCATGATTATAGTAGCGTGTACATAGGAACCAAATAAAATCCCCACACAATGTGCAGACAGGTGGTCTTCCCAATCAAGGCCCACAACCAAGGTGTGTGTGTGTGTGTGTGTGTGTGTGCACGCGACGCGTGTGGGAGAGAGAGCTAGTGACTCCTAGTTTGAGTTTTAGAGCACCTTTTTTTCCCTGTGAGTACTTGTCAGCACACCAAATGCAACGCGTTGTGCCAAGTGAGAGTAATAAGGCAAATCCAAACTTTGGATTATCTAGGGACTGGTCTGGATTGGCCACATGTCCAATCTCAGCCTTGGATTCAGTCATTTACCGTTCCCCCTGGTGGTCTATTGCGCACTCTTTACTCTTGAATTTTTTTAATGCTTTGTTTAGCCACGTGGCAAACTCTAATTGAGCTGATATTTGACACGTAAACAAATGACCTCAGGTCCACATGTCCACAAAATTTCAGCCCCATAGGAGCTGCCATGTGGCAGAATGACTGGCTATGGTTGCAATGCATTTGCCACCAACGTGGTAACAAGTTCCCTTTTTCTAGTTTCTTTTTCTTTATTTTATTTAAAGTTTACTAACATCCCGACATGAGCAAAACTAAATTTTGTTTCCTCATTTTGATTAGGCCCAAACACCATGTACATGATCCACAATGTTTGAATTGAAGATAAAAGATACAACTACAATACCTGTCCATGTCTCTATTGCCAAGAAATCCTCTTTCCCTGCCACCCTGAAACGCTCTTCTGTCGTCTCCAGTCCTGGTCCACACATCTCCCGTGCCACGAGACCGAGGCCTCTCAGTAAATTCCATACTTCTGTAGTCCTCTGACAAGCCAGACTGAGAGGGAGGCCTCTCAGGAAAGCCAGCACCCCTCCCTGCTCCAGACCCAGGCCTGTCAGGAAAGCCAGCAACCCTCCCTGCTCCAGAACCAGGCCTCTCAAGGGCTTTCTGGCCAAACTTCACTTTGTCATCCAACTCACGGATCAGCAGTTCCAGGTCCTTTTCCTTGCTCAATATCAGCTCATGTAGACTAGATTGCTCTCCACCAGACTCCAGACTCTCCCCATTTACAGCTACTGCAGTTTCCTTCTCCAGTTCCTTCCTTAGATGTTCTATTTCTTCTTTCAGCATCTTCTCCTCCTCTGTCTCTGGCCTGAAACATAAAACCAGATATCAACTGATTTACTTCAAAAATTGCTCAAAGAAAGTGTTGTACGGAAGAATTAATTTACACATCTCCTTGTGATCCCTATGGGTTGCTAGCCTAGAATTTTTTAATGAGCACATCATCAGGAAAAACTTGCCATAACTGAAAATATTCACTCATGTATTTCATCAAAATGTTAAACAGAATATTTTGCTCCTCATAAGTTGCAGCACTTTATTTATTTATTTTTTTTTCTGGGGTGGGGAAGAGGGAGAGGTAAAGAAAAAAAAATCTTACTGAAACCTTTTATTCAGCACATACAAAATCCTAGTTGTACAATTTTGTTTCAGTGTAAGGACCAAAATTGTATCCTCCTAAAAAAAATTTCAATCCGAATATTAAAAGTTTGAACGACTTGGTCATCTAACAGGGGAGTCCCTTGGATAAGCCAAAAGTCAATTGGGAGCAAGGTTTGAAAACTCCATATCAGGAATGGGGTTGTTCAAGGCCGATACTGATCCGATACCAAACCGGATCGGCCAGGATCAGACAGAAATACCCCTGCTTTCAATTAAAAAATCCATTTTTGGACTATTTTACCCTTCGTCCATATTGAACCATTGATACGGTATCGGACAAGAATCGGGAATGGTCAAAACTGATTCCAATCCGATTTGAACAATCCTATCTGATCCGATCCAATTCCTCAAACCATGATTGGGAGGCCTAACACTGAAACCAACTGATTAAGTAATCACTCCTCAAAGTCAAAGCTGAGACTAGTTAATAATCGGTTGGTCGGTTTCAGTTTTTATCAGTTTGGGCTAATTGGTCTGTTGAGTCATTTTTGTCTCTTTTTTAGATAATTGTTCCTTGATCGGTCGGTTTCGGACTATAATCCATTTCAGTCATGATAGGCCCTTACCCAGTTTAATTGGGTAGGACCGAGACAGACAGTGCAGAACCAAGAACCGAAACAGGACTGTTTATTAAAAATTTGGTTCAGTTTGGGCTTAACATAATCAGTTTTGGATGGTCCAGGCCTGATTTTGACACTCCTACTCCACAGGGGATTTTGACACTCCTACTCCACAGAGGGGTGTTGTTCCCTTTCAATTGAAAAGTAGAAAGGTCCTTAAAGACATAGCATTTGCTTCAAACTCTGTGGGATGTTAAGCATGTTTGAGAAGTGTCATATAGGATTCTGAATCCAATCTTATTCTAAAACCAGCATGGAGATCCATAGTTTGAAAATTCGTATTTTGGTCTCGTATATACTACTTCAGTTGAACAGCATGAAAAGAATATAAATGGTAGGAGGCCTACAGGATGCAAACAACCAATAAGTTAGAGATAGCACAGAATTTCGGTTGAATACAACCAAATAGCTTTCAATATAAGAATATCCGGAGAAGAGAAAACTATTACAAAAAAGTTGACAGCCAAAAAAGAATAGCAGAACAGAAAATATTAAGCTAAATAACTATGTGCTATTCTATGATACTAGATACTTCAATATGTATAGAGTACCTGTAGGCTGTATCAACAGGATAAATTATTGGTCTAGGGTCCTACGAATAAAGCTTATCTTGGCTTAGAATACTAGGAGTACAGTCCAGTCATCACGATCCGAAGTGTTGTGTACCTTGAAACCATAATGGTTGTATGACATATTCCAATTTGTTAGCCAGCCCTTAGGTCTTTTCTGAACATAGCACCTGGCCTTGGCCCCTTGTCTAATTTCTAAAATTGCAATATTGATGCTTTCTCTCAAAATATAACACTGATTGCAACCCCAGATTTTCACTTTAAGCTACATCTTAATATGTCAATGCTGTCTCGCTATGTTACCTGGACTCTTCAAGCAATATTGATGCTTTCTCTCAAAATACAACACTGATTGCAACCCCAGATTTTCTAACATTCACTTTAAGCTACACCTTAATATGTAAATGCTGTCTCGCTATGTTACCTGGACTCTTCAAATTATGGGCCATATCCATGTCATACCGAGCTGACAATTACTGTATTCCAATGAGAATGTAAGAAATGGAATCTTTGCCATACCAAGCTTACCATTTGCCGTGTCCAGGAAACATTGCTTTTTCATGATACTGTTTGAGTTGAGAAGGCCACAAACATAATTCTCCAAGTCTAAATCATGTGGTATAAAGCATACAATGCAAGGCACCAAACCTATGCTCCAATACCAAATTGCCGCAAATCAAAACATATAACCTAAATTGAAGCTGTATCATAGAACAAACAGGAAATTTTGGATTTCCTCGGAAGATTAAAAGAACAGGGAACTGCATACCAATGGCCTTAAAGAGACATAAATCTAAGCAGATAGATAGAGTAGAAAGAAAACTGGTGGAAAAAAGGCATAGGAATAAGTTTCCCACAGGAATCCTCCTCCAAGTTTGGGAATCTATCAAAGTATCAAATAAAACAAAGAATTAACTTTTACCGGCTGATTAACATGGATACAATTAAATCCATGAATGGATACAAGTAAAGATTGCAGTTTCGATTTTTTGAGCGAACACCCAGAAACCCTCTCTCTGCAGAATCCCTAGCGGGAGAACACTCAATGAAGGCCACCAGCTGGACTGCTCCCCACCCTCTCCCTAGTTCCTCTTCTTCTCACGCCCTCTTCCTTCTGCTTCCTTCTTCCTCGTCCTCCCTCCTCCACAGCACTTCTTCCCCTTCCCCCATCCCTTCTTCCTCTTCTTCTTCTCTTGCCCTCTCTCTTCTTCCTCCTCCACTCCCTTCCCCTTCTTCTCCAGTGCTTGCTAGCGTCAATCACCGGAGCAGGGTTCGAGATCGGTTAACTCGATCAGTGTCGAGGCCGCTGCAACCACTTGGCTCGTCTTCCCGCCGATTGCTTACCCTGCTGGGCCTGTTGATGACTTGGTGCTGGCCCCTTCTGGGCTAGCAGCTTCTCGGTCGCTGTCACATCAGGCTTGCTGCCCTTTGGATGCCTCTCCCGCCAGGCCTGCTGGACAACCTTCCGGTTGGTCTTCAGACTCGTCTGCTCCTTCGATTCAACCTCTCAGTGAGCTATTCGCCATGCTTGCAACCATTTTGGACACAACTCTCGCCAGGCTTGCCTGTCCCGTTGGTCGTCTCCCATTTCGGATGCTGGGCTCACTTGGTATGTCCGCCTGCTCGTAGCTTCGGCTGTCAACCTTGTCTGCGTACCCTGGGGGGCCTGTCTGCCACTGGGAACCTAGCTTTTTGTCTATTCGTTTGCCTGTTTGACACCATCCTGCTTTGCCGTTCTCGGTCAACACTTCGTCGTTGCCCTCATAAAGGCCGACGCCTTTTTGCCTTAGAGACTCCTCCCGCCAAGGTTCAAGGTATCAGGTTTCGACCCTTGGGGAGACTGAAATTTCGGTCGAAACCTGAAAATTTTCGAGGAAACCAGGGAATTTTTCCCAGGTTGGTGGAAACTTAGGTTTCGACCCCCCAAACAATGTTTTTTTCTGCTTTTCTGTGTAGATCCTATTTTAGACATTTCTAATACATTCACATCATTAGTTTTATAATAAAAAAAAAACACACACACACACACATAAAGTTATACCTGTGTGGTGAACCAAAGGTTCAGTAATCATTATGCTGAGTTGTTGACTGAAAAACATTGTAGGTAAATGCATTTTCAAAAACAGGAAAAAAAAAAATAACATGCAAAAAAAAATTCGGTCACCATGAATGCATGATCGGGTCCTCCTAAGTAACATATAAAAAATTTACATAATTCTACTCAATTTACAAGTACATTCTATAAAAAAATTGATTTTTGGGGAAGTTGAGACTTACCTTTTTTGTCAAAGTTGTCTTTCTTATGTAGATGAAGCAAGAACCACCCTTAGATTCAGGCAAAAAATGGAAATCTCCACTGTTTCCCTAAGTTTCCCACTCTTACGAGAAAAATCTAAGAAGAGAGGGTCGAATTCTGCTAAAAAAGGCTTGGATTTCTTTTTAAACTAAATTATATAGGACCTAGTTCCACCCAAAGGGTCGAACCAATTTGTTTGGTCGAACTTTCCCATGTTTCAATTGAAACATGGGAAATTTTGTCGAATTTGGTCGAAACATGGTCGAAACCTGTGACTTTTAAAAATCACAGAGGACATATCATTTCAACCCTTGGGGGTACGGTTGAAACCTGCAAAATTTTGCAGGTTTTGATCGAGTTCTCGAACAATGCCTCCCGCTAGGCCAGTTGTTGGCGGCTGGGAAAAGTTGTGTCAAGATGTTAGGATTAGGGATTGTGGTTTTCTTCCTAGTTTAGACCGATTTGCCCTCCTCAGGTTGGGCATCCAGAACGACCTATTGAAATTTGGTGAGGCCATATGGACCCTGTTGGATGCCCTATTGGGCTTTTGTATCCCTTTTGTATTTGTAAATCCCCTTTTAGGGCTATATTCCCCCCACCCTTCTTTTAATGCATTTTACAATTCACCAAAAAAAAAATTGCAAATTCTGCCTGACCCAACCTAGCTAGTTTTTCTAGCCTAATGTAGTATATAAGTACCAAAAGATAGTATATAACATCTAAATAGTCAATCACATGCCTTGGACATTAGACACAAAAAAAGCTTGAAATTATAAATGTTTTATGTATAAGACAAATGTAACATCCCTAACATTTTTATGATTACCAACTAATAGTTTATAAATGTTTTATGTATAAGACAAACGTAACATCCCTAACATTTTTATGATTTCCAACTAATAGTTTATAAACGAATACATTATTAATCATAAAAATATCTTAGTCAAAAATCCGCCAACCCATTAATGTATACAAACATCCATAAAAACATGACCTACAATACATACTGATGTACATACATTCACATATAGCTAAACATTTAGGAAAAAAAATGTCCAACCATATTTGATGATCTTCCAATTGTATCCATGCAACTGATGCAAGGAAGGTTCACGGTATCGGGTTTTGACCCCTGGGGAGACTAAAATTTCGGTCGAAACATGAAAAATTTCGAGGATACGAGGAATTTTTCCTGGAATGGTGGAAACTTAGATTTCGACCCCCAAACAATGTTTTTTTTTTGGGTAATTTACAGCGCCACCCCTTGGAGAATGCCATTATTATAGGGACACCCCCTCTCTTTCACCAAATTAAACTCAGACCCCCTACCGTCAGTCTCTGTTAAGTGATGCTATGAAATGACATTTTAACCCTTATAAGTAAAACACCCTTATCTTATTATCCCAAAAATACCCCTCTCTTCACACGTATACCGTTTCATTATCTCTGTATCACTCTCTCTCCATGGCCGAGGTGAAGGAATCTCTGTTGTTGCTACCGCCGTAGTCGCCGGAAGGGGGTTCGTAGCCGCTAATCTGAAAAGCCTTGAGGAACGCCGGAAGGCTTGTGATGAAATCCGCCGTCGTCGCCTTTGCCGGAAGGGTTGTGATGAAATAAATTTGGAGATTGCAAGTATCGATCTTGCCATAACCCCATGTCTTTAGAAGCTCCGCCGTGATTCCTTCCATGTCGCCATCTATCACCGCTTCCGCTGCTCTTCACGGAGATCGATCGCCGCTGCTCTTCACGGAAAGAATTTTTTTTGACCTTTATTTCTCTTGCAACCAATAGAAATATAGAACCTATACGTTAAGTTTGAGCAGAGGACAGAAAAATTAGATAGAAAAACAGAGAGAGAGAGAGAGAGGTCAAAAAAAAAAAAACTGTGAGCCTGAGTTGCAGCAACTTAACCTGGAAGAAGCTCAAGAGCACATTAAACGAAGGAAAAATATTCCAAAAAAAAAAAAAACTAAACCTGAGAGGTAATTGAACTGAAATTGGGTATTTGCTTTCTTCCCCAACTCATCAGAAATCTCTCAAGGCCATTTCTTCCCAACAAGAAAGGGAAAAGGAAGAATTCAGAACCCAACAACGGCGCCGCTGCTCTTCACGGTAAACGCCGCTGCTCTTCCAAAAGTTCCGGTAAACGCCGTTGCTCTTCACGGAGATCGATCGCCGCTGCTTTTCACGGAGATCGATCGCCGCTGCTCTTCACGGAGATCGATCGCCGCTGCTCTTCACGGAGATCGATCGCCGCTGCTCTTCACGGAGATCGATCGCCGCTGCTCTTCACGGAGATTGGGAATGGGTTAGGTCTCAATTTGGGGAACAGGGTATAATACCGTAAATGGGTATTTTAGGTAGTTAACATTTAGAAAGGGTATTTTGGTATTAAAAGAAAAATATAATAGATGACATCAGCATATAAGGTATATTCCATAACAGTGACTGACGGTAGGGAGTCTGAGTCTAATTTGGTGAAAGTGAGGGGGTGTTCCTATAATACTGGCATTCTCCAGGGGGTATTTTGATAAATATATGTTATTATTTGCTATGATAGAAAGTGTTGATGAATCACCTATCAACATTGGCTATGCTAGACATGATTAAACTTAATTAATATTATATATAAAAGATAATGAGAGAGAGAGAGATAATTCCCAATTGAAAAGCTAGATTAGATTTAAGTGTTTATGAGATAATGGAATATTAGAATTTAGTTATAAACAACTAGTTTTAGTTCATTCTTAATGGCAAAATAAACCCAAAATTTTGCTTCCGAATTTTTTGCATTGTAACCATATTAAACACGTGTTAATTATGTACCGTATCATTGTCATGTGCTTTTTATTACGTCGGATTTTTGAAAAGTATCATTTCCGTATGGACCGTTTAATTGCCGTATGTGACAATTCCCGAACTTACTATGATCGATAGCCCAATATCCCTATGTGTGTAAGGGCGCAAGGGTTGAACGATCGGGGAGTATTTTTTTTTTCTATTGAAAAGATAGGGAGTGCGATTCGAGTCTGGATCGAGTCCTCGTACGTGAATGATTCTTGAACTGTATTTGATCAACATTTGGACTCCACTCAAAATTTAAAAAAAAAAAAAAAAAAAAAAAAAAAAATCAATTAAAAGAAGAGAGAGATTAAGTGGAATCCAAGTATAGATCAAACAACATACGAGAATCATTCTCATATGAGAACATGATCCATACTCGAGTGGTTTACTACTTTCAGTTTTCAACAACTTATATTGTATCAGTTTCAATCTAATATTATTCCTCACGATTGCAAAAAGGATTTTTTCAGGACCTATTACATGCTATTTTGTTTGGAAACATAGGAATGAAATTGCATTTTCAAATGCAAAGCCAAATCCGACTGGATTCCTGACGAATGCAAGATACTGGTTAAATGAATCATGTACTTGCAATCTTAAACTGAGGACACCCCCCTTTCTCCTGCTAGACTTATCCCACAACCAAAATCAAATAGTACTATTATAATTGTTTCAACTTTTACTAGCAAAGCTTCAGGAATGATTAGATGGGCCAGTTGTTTATTCAGCCAAAATACTTATTTTTCCTTTTTGTCTAACTATGTGTCGACAGGAGACCACATTGAGGCAAGCTCGAGGGCTCTAATATCTGGATTGAAGAAGGCAAAGGAGATCGGATGGCGGGTGGAGCAAGTGTGGACTGACGCTAGGGATTTAGAAATTTTTGGAATACTAGTACCAAATCGTGGCCTTTTAGTGTTTTACCTATGGTTTTTGATGTACAGTTTAATCCTGATCATTTTTCCTTTAAGCTCTGGCCTACCAACGATTTGGTACTTTTTGTAAAAGATGTAACTCAACTCTCATCATCAACTAAAAGTGTACTCATTTGTAATCTACAAAACATCATATAATCGATTTATTTTTCTTCTTATAAAAAAAATAATAAAAAATAAAAATTTATCAGTTTGATTTTCTAGCGATTTTTAATAAATTGAATCTAAATCTGTTTTTGGTGGGGTTCGTTTGATCTGAAATTTGAATAATAGGGTTAAATGTTGATCCTCCCTTGTCAAGGATCGACAAGCCAACGAGCCAATCTCAACCGCACAATTCTACTGGGCCATGCATGAGAAATTGTACCATCATGGGCCCACATATTTTGCTCCATGAAGCTTGGCCCAACTTCTCAATTTCTTTGCTCAAAATATAACCACTTGAAAATTAATAGGAAAACAAATCTAAGGAGTTACAAAATGTTCTTCCAGATCTTACAGATAATCTAAGGTTCTCACTTGTTAGGTCACAAGCCCAGGCCCAAAATGGCCAAAGTGAAATGGAGTAAAGGATGACTGATTCAATCTGCAACGTTGGAATGAGATCAAATGGTTGAGAGTCACCCTCACTTCAACTGCTCCCCCGACCCCTTCTTCCTCCTCTCCTCTTTGTTTTCCAAATTTTATCAAAAGGGCTTGGAAGTATTTGGTATGGAATTTTTTGTGGAGGGAGAGGAGGAACCCTACAAGTAACCAAGTGGAAATTATAATAGTAAGAATTTGATTAGAGAATTAAGGAACAATCAAAAGAAGAAAACATATATTAATTAAATCTATAGAAATACAAAGAGGGGGTGGGTATCACCATAATCCGGCAATCTCAATCTGCGTCAAGTCCAAATTTGTGGGGTTATCGTCTGATGTCATCGGTAATCGGCGATTAATGGCAAGAACCCTGCAATTGAGGTGGCTTGTAACGTTGCCATGGGCCATGGCCAACCTGTATAGACATGAATAAAACTGGTCTCAACTTACATTATATAAACGGTTTAGAGAAGCACCTCTTGATGTGGTGGTGGCTGATAGTAAAGCGTTGGCCTAAGTCCTTTGAAGGTTACTTGTTGGACTCTCCTTCCCATATTCGTCCTATAATTCTCCCCACACCCTTCTCCTTGCCAGCCTTTCCTATTTGGAGGTGGGAGGCCACCCCTGACTACCCTCTTGGGCTGCCATGGCCTTGGGCCTCCGATAGGAATGACAAGAAGAATAAAATAAAATAAATATATAAATTTACAATGGCCCAATTGTTTGTTTAGCCAATTTTTCAGAAAACCATGGCTTTTTACGGCCCAGCGTGTTTGGCATAGCTGGTTCAAACAATAAATCTTGCTTAAGAGTAATTCCAACTTGAACGTCCTATACATAGATTTAGAAAAAATAAAACGGGAGACGAACTCTATCGGTCTGGCATAAGATCGTCTAGACATAGTTAGGCATGAAAATATCCAGCTGTGGTGATGGTAGTTGGGTCTTTTCACACTAAGCTGTGTTTCGACATTTCCTAAGCCAAACCGACAAGGTTCTTTTTCTCAAAATAAAATTAAGAAGAGGATTGAACATGTTGTCAGATTTTGATAATCTTTTTACTAAACATAGAGCAATCCAAATTCATTAAGAAAGTTTGAGGAGTAACTACTCCGTAGGAAAGCAAAGTTCCAAATCCGATGGTTGAATCCACCAGACCAAAAAAAAAAATTGAAGCTGAAAAATGAGCCTCCTTATCAAAAACACGTGGGAGAAATCCAAAACAAAAAACATTCCCAAATTTGAAAGTAAACATAAAATATCATCCCTAATTTTTTGGGAGATTAGCGCAGCAACCCATTGCCATAGTCTCCACTTAAAATCAAAGATATACAAATGAAAAATTGAACCTGGAACCGTATGCCTATCTACATAATCTCCAATTTGTCCTAATCATTTGGGTAACCCACGGATGGGTAAGGACACCAGTCAATCCTTGCAAATACCTTGCAAATACAAGAGGGCAAAGAGTGTTTTTTCTAAAGAAAGAAATATAGAAGATGAGACCTGTTGAGCACCTTGGTGGTGAGCCAAGCCTTTTCTCTTCATTGTTTTATGATCATCTCACGAGTCCTTTTTTCAACCTCGTATAAAAAGGGGAAAAAAAACCTAGTAGGTAGCATGACCTTTACATCGAGATTCATGGAGGGACGAAATGACTATCTTACCCCCATGAAAATGAAAATCCTAATGTTGTTGATGTTTCGACATGTGTCCCCATTGGTCTCCACGTTGGTGCATAGCAAACTGCACACCTTCTAGGGACCTCTCCCTTACCAAAAACAAACAAATGTGACATCTACACACATATACAATGAGGGCAGAAATAATTTCACCCCATATCAGAAAATCCCACGTTATTGATGTTTCTATTAGTGTCCTCGTTGGATTGAGGAGCGGTGCGTGGCAACTTAAGTCATTGAAGCGAGTGCCTCCTGAGGCGGTATTGGAATCCTAAATTCCATCCGACATTGGTGGGTCCCACCAGAAACTGAAACCTATCCTTGAAAGTTCCAATGATCCGATGTGTCCATGTCTACTGCCAGGTTGGTTGGTTGGTACTGAAGAACTCAGTCCCGGACTCCCGGTTGGTTCTACCAAGTCTTCAACAGTTTTCTCTTTTGGTAATAGGCTTCAACAGTTCAACTCCTTAATCAATTAAGGGTTTAGAAAAATTGGATATGGCGTTTGATCTCTTCAAAATCAGGAGATAACAGAAAAGGGATCATGATAGATGATGAGCAGAAGATGAGCAGAGACTTACTTGTAGAGGAAACTCTGGTCATGGAGACCCACCACCAACGCCGTAGCTCCAATCTCTCTGACCAGCGAAGCAATCGTCCGCCCCTCTTCATCACCTTCCCTCACCACAATCTCCACCTTCGCCTGCAAATCCACAGACACACATATATATAAATTGAATAGAATCAACCCAAAGAGAAGAAATTTAAATTGAAACTGCAGAGAGAGTAGTACACCAAAAACGGTGGCATCACAGAGATCTTTGAAAGAAAGAGCCAATTGAAAGCCTCGCAATCGGAGGAGCCTCTGCTTCTTCTTGTTCTTGCTGTTTCTTGATTTTGAAGAGGGGAAGACATGAAGTAGAGTCATCAAATCCCCATAACGAAGTAAGTTGCGGAGAGTCCATTGAAGTGCGGTTCGAGCTGCATCCACATCTTCCACTACTACCACTATCTTCTTCATCTCCATGTCTTTTCCTCCTCCTCCTCCTCCTTCCTCTGTTTGTCGGATTTGGTCAAGGTGAGGGTGTTGGGTATGGGTCGAGTAGGGTTTAGTGGGTAGAGTTAAGGGAAGGGCTTTCTCTTCCGTTGAATTTGTTTCCTCGATGTGTCCCATCTCCAGGCTTCTGTGGGTGCTATCTACGCGATGGCCTACATGGACAGGATCTTAGTAGAGAATGGATAGAATATGACCCAAGTGGGTAGAGTCAAGGGAAGGGCTTTCTCTTTCGTTGAATTTGTTTCCTCGATGTGTCCCATCTCCAGGCTTCTGTGGGTGCTATCTACGCGATGGCCTACATGGACAGGATCTTAGTAGAGAATGGATAGAATATGACCCATAAGAAAAAAGGGAAAAGAACATGGGTTGAGCTAGGATGATAGTAGTCTTAAATTATATTATATTATATTAATCATAGTTAAAATCAAGATCGGGTTGGGTTAGGCCGGGTTGACCTAGGCCTAGGTCTCAACCCAAGCCCAACTCTACCCTACCCCAAGGTTAGTGTTTTCAATCATAACCCACCCTCAGGGCTAGTAATCTCAGTCTAGACCCTATTTGGTCTCAAGACAGGACAAGGTAAATTCGGGTCATCAAGGCCAAACTTACACCCCTAATTTCTACTCCTTTGGATTGAGACTGCTTCAAGCCCAACGTAGTAGAAGTATGGGAATGATCTTGGGTTGTCAGGCATTTGTATGTACTGAAATTTACCATCCCCCTCGACAAATTGCTTCTTATTTTTTATCATCCAGGGAGTGAGAAATCGAGAATGAGAAAAGGTCGAGATTAAGGCACCATTTGATAATGTTTCGTTTCTGCCATTTCTGCGTTTTCTTATTCCTAGAAATGGAGAAACAACCTAGAAAGCGTTCGATAAAGTTGTTCCGTTTAACCCGTTTCTAGAAACATAAATCAAAATTTATTCATATTTACAATTCTAAAAACGACTTTGACGAAACAAGTTAGACTTGTTTCATCGTTCGTAGAAACAAATTTGAGTGAGAGAGAGAAAAAAAAAAAAAAAAGAAGGCCGTTGTGCTAAATAAATCTCTCAACTATTTAAACCTAAAAAGAGGCAACCAAACTTTCTCTCCCTTTTAGGCATCCGATGATATTATTGGGTTTTTTAGTGGCATTATGTTTGCAAAAAATGTTTCAAGAAACAGGTTTATCAAACACCAAAAAATCCGTTTTTGTTTCCGAAAACGTGAAAAACCGTTTCTACTATTTCTAGACACGGAAACAATAGAAACATTATCAAACGGTGCCTAAGAAACCTATACAGATGGTGACTTCCAGTACTGTTTCAAACATAGTGGCTTACAAGGTATTCATTTTGCATTAAGAAACCTCTTTGTAGATAAGATTCTATTATGCAAACCAATTTGAAGTCACTGACACACTCTCTCCTCCTCTTCTTATCCCTCTTTTCATTCTTGAGAATGTGTTATAGGTAGGGGTGTCAAAACCTAGCCCGAACTGATAAAACCGACCAAAACCGATCGATAAAACCCAAATCGAACCAAACTGATCCTTATTGGATTGGTTTTGGATTGAGGTATACTGGGATCGGCTGAAAACCGGTCCCAACCAAACCAAATGAAACCGATAAAAAAATAAATGATTTTTGAGATTATAAATTAGTGAATTGATAATCCATTTTTTACAATATAAGTGAGAAAATTTTTTATTATAAGGGAAATTGTTAAAAATCATTGAATATTAGATTTCAATATTAGTTATCTTTCCCTTACAATAATAAACTATGATTTAATCATAAATTTAAAGTGTGTTTTTCATCAAATCTTGTCACTATAAGTTATGAATGTAAGATTCATTATGGTTCAAGCCCAATAATAAACCAATCTAAACCGGTATTAGCCCAATATTGAAAAATTGAAATAAACTGAAATCAAATCAGACTGAAACCTACTGAAAACCGAAGTTCCTTAATGGATTGGTTTTGGTCTCCGTCATTCCTAAACCGAAACAGATTTAACCCGATAGAAACCAAACCAAACCGTCCAATTGACACCCCTAGTTCTAGGATTTATGAAACCCTAGGTTGTGTTTGGTATGCATTCCCATTATGAGAATGTGCATTTCTATTATGAAAATACATAATGTGTTCTTAACTGAGAATAAGAATATTGTTTGGATAAAATGTTTGTTTAAAATGCATTTTTAATGTGAGAATGCTCAGACATTTTATCAAACACCTCATGGGCAGAATCTCTTTGGTGAAAATCCCAGACAATATTACATCAATAACTCACAAGAAAAAATATAAAATTTTGATTGGTTCCTTAGTTATTATTGCTTACATCAAACCCGTAAAGATCGTCAGATTCTAGGATTTTGGATTTGAGAGGAGATCTTAAGGAGAAAAATAGAGGGATTTGGGGCGAGAGAAGCAGTTTTTATAAAGAGAAAGAAAAGTATATTTTAGAGATTTGTAAGAATGAGATGCAATTCCTTGGGAGAGAAGGTGCCTTTCATAAGATTAGTGATGGAGTTATTTTCATCGGAGCTGTGCCAAGAGCTAGAGAATGGAGAATGCAAAATGGAGAGTGGAAAAATATCCCATTTTAGAATGGGATGCATTCTTGACCGTGTTCTAGAATTTTGAGAATGGAATGCTTACCAAACAATGTTTTCAACAGTCCAGAATGTGTTTTTATTAGGGGATTTAAAATATAACTGCAAGCGTACGGATAAGTGTAACTATGGGTCGAACACAGGGAGAGCAGCCACTTTATTTTTGGCTTATTTTAATCATACAAAAGTGAACCGATTAATGGTTGTGATCTAATTGTCTGTCAACCATTTGGATAATATATCCAAATCCATTCCTCCCTGACCAAAAGGAATTCCTAGGAATCCAACGAATAAAGTAAATAAAGACCATATAAGTAGAGACAGTACATAGTATGTCCGATTCGGAGGATAGGGAAAGTCTTTTTACTCCCAAAATGAGTATTAGTAATAAGGGGTCACGGCATGCTTCTTACATTTCCATCAATCGGATAGAAAGAGTAGGGGGCGAATGTAGCCAAGTGGATTAAGGCAGTGGATTGTGACCTGCCCTTGGGAGGGGAACAACAGCTGGAAAAGGCTGCTAATACCTCGTAGGCTGAGGAGCAAAAGGAGGAATCTGCCCGGATGATCCACATCTCCGGGTCAGGCGCTAATGAGCACATTGAACTATCTATGTGGCTGAGAGCCCTCACAGCTCAGGCACAACGACGCAATTATTAGGGGCGTGCTCTACCACTAGAATGTCTCCATTGCCGGATAAAATGATCTTGTCAGTATCGGTATAAATGATCTTTCCCTCACGTTCCGCTATAACGAAAACCCCCGAGTCTAAAGCCGCTTGCTGAGACTTCTCCAGATAAATGCATATCCATCCAAATATTAAATATAATTTAAATAGAAAAATAAAGTACATTTGTAATTCGTGGTCTAATCAGACAACATGTTGCTTCCAATATAGGGGTTGCTAAAAGTAAAATTCGGGAACAAGAACCAATTTTGTATTTGCCCAAGATCTTTGGAATTCATTTATTTCTTTTAGGGGTGGCTCGTTTCGGGTTTGGCACCTTCAACAACTCACATACACTAAG
The DNA here is from genome assembly GCF_013358625.1 of Macadamia integrifolia. Classification (NCBI taxonomy): domain Eukaryota; kingdom Viridiplantae; phylum Streptophyta; class Magnoliopsida; order Proteales; family Proteaceae; genus Macadamia; species Macadamia integrifolia. The sequence continues at coordinate 885,058 of NC_056570.1, read as the reverse complement.
ATCTAAGTCTTATCCATTTATGGATGGAGCTTCAACAGCAGCTAGGTCTAGAGGGAAGTTGTAGCATTACGTTATGCATACTTCCATACCAAGGTTAGCACGGTTGATGATAATCAGCCAAGTGTTAATTACACGGCCTTGACTGTCAACTACAGATTGGTTGAAATTGAAACCATTTAGTTGAAGCCATGGTACTAATACCTAAAGCATTGAACCAAATACCTACTACAGGCCAGCAGCTTGGGAAGAAATTAAAGAGCGAGAATTGTTGAAACTAGCATATTTCGAAGATCAATCGGCCAAAAAACCATGAGCAGCTACGGATTATGTTAATAAAAATGGCTTTGGTGGTATGTTCAAACAAACTGGAATCCACTACGGAAACTAGACTCATAAATTCAGAGACTTGAGAGGTGGACCAAAAAGGCGGGAAGGACTCAACTGTCTTCCGAAAGAGATTGCCAGCACTATTGAAAAGACAACTATCTCATTTGCCAAGCATATTTGGGTGGAATCCAATATATGACGGGGTTGCCTGATATTGTAATCATCGTTGATCAGCAAGAAGATGACTTGGGGGGGCGGTGATTTAGTAGCGGTAGGCAGCAAAGTCGCTTTGTTACCTATTCCATTAGGAACTGCAGATT
>NC_056570.1:879611-884341 GCF_013358625.1 Macadamia integrifolia | reverse complement strand
ATAAATAAATAACTGAAAATAAACAACCCACGCAATTAAAAAGCAATGAAGAAAAAAAATGTTGAAATAAAAATAAAGTAAAAGAAAGGGGATAAAGCTAGAGAGAGACTCACAAGTAGGTTTCTCTACTTAGCCCGAGGGATGCATCATAATATGAGCTTCCCTACTTGACTAGAGAGTCACTCTTACAAGGGTTATTCTACTTGGCTTTAGGGAAAGGGAGGCAATTAAAATAAAAACAATAAAATGATGGTTCTATGGCTAGGAGGGGCAAAGCCAACACATATGCTAGCCATGAACCTTGGGGGAAAGGGAAAACAATAATGTAACGACTGAAATTAAAATCCTAAAGTAAGAAAGAAAGGGTAGTCAGAAGAGGGAATGAGAGGGGGGAGAGAAGACTATTGAAGAAGCTTACTTACCTGAATCAATGCTTGAATTTGAAAGCTTGGGTGATTTGAGATATTGCCAACCTTAAAAACTAGATCTGGAATGAACCAAATTTGAAATTTCTAGGCTTGGAGAAAACAAATCTTGAAAAGAAAATTGAACTTGAAAAAGAGATGCTCCATGGCTCGTGATCTTATCACCTAGATCTATAACTTAAAAATTACAACTCAATTGCTTAATTCATAAACATAAAAGGCTAAATAAAAATAAAAGAGTGATTGCATTAATTGAAATAAAAAGTTATTACAAAAGTGATTAAAGCAAAAACAAAGAAGAATTAAAACTAAAGAGAGGGAGAGAGAGAGCAACTAAAAAAAAACCTAGAAGAAGAATGAAGTAGAGAGGAAGAGAGAGACCACCCTTTAGGGTTTTGTGGACTCCCTTTTATAGGGAATAGGAGAGAGAGGAGGACATCCAAGGGTGGATCCCCTTGGACGATTTGTGGTGAGATGGAGGCGAGAGAAGAGAGAAGAAAGAGAATCGTAGGAAGTAAGGAATCTCCAACAATTTTGCTTCCTTTTTCCTTTTTTTTTTTTAATTTTTTTTCTCTCTTCTTCAAATGTGGGCAGCCTCTTGGACGATTTTTCTTTTATTTTTTTTTTCTTTTTTTTTTTCTTTCCTATTTTTTCTCACTTTTTTTTTGTTCTATTTTTTCTCTTTTTTTTCCTTATTTCTCTCTCTTCTTGTGTAAGAAACCCTTTGGCCAACCTCCTTTGAGAATTGAGTATGAGAGATAAAATATTTCAAAAAAAACCTCCACAAAAAAATAGCAACTAAGATGTTCGAATTTGAAACCTCCTAATAAGGAAGAACTCACCAACTACGCTAGGCAGTTGTTGTTACTAAAAACGAATCTTCAATCACTTAAGGGTGTGGTCCATTGATCCTTATTGGAATTTGAAATATTTTTTTATACCCATAGGACAACTGCAAATAGGCTGGTTCTACTTCTCGGTTCAGTTCTGTTCCATTATTCTTTTTTTGGCCCGAAAAGAATTATCACTTGTACGGTTAACCAAACGAATGTGTACTTTTAATTGAACACGTCTATCTTGCTCAGGATTTCTTCCTCTTCGCAATCATGAAAAGAAACAGGATCTCTTTATGTGTAAAATTGGAGATATAACACCTGATAGTCCTTAAGGCCTTGAAAATATAAAACCTACAAAAAGAAAGTAAAACTCAAGGTAGCTCCATTCTAAATATATAAAATGCATGTTTTATTACCCTAGATTTCACATATAAATGTGCTCATCAGTTCTTAGTCTAGAATGCATTTCAAGAATGCACACCAAACACAGCCTAATGTGAAGACGAGGTTTGATAATTTTGCAACTCCTTGGCCATCTGACGAGTTTGGTGCTCCAAGTGTTGTATTCCTTGGAAGAACTTTGAAGGTAATACTAAACCATCCACATCCAATTGCATCAGCATCACTTACATGATGTTCTATTAAAGTTGTGGTTTATTTTAGTAAAGTTGTTATACATATGAGAGAAAGAGAGTGAGTGTGTGTGTGTGTGGTCATACATATTGTGCTCTTGTACTTGGCTTATTGCAGTCATTCAAATATGGCAATAGTACACAACCCAAAGGTGTCGGTATTTGTATCGGTACCTGGCAATACCAATCTGGATCAAATTGATCAGCATATGGTGGTTGGTTTTGACTTTGCTTTTTTTATTAAGGTTTCCAGGATATAGTGATGTAACTTATTGGACCATCAACATGTATTAATCTTAGATTATACATTTTTTAAAATGCTTCAGTTTTGAACTTGAAGTATTTTGCATCCTCGAAGAGATTCAAGGCACTCGTATCATGAAACAAGTCTATTTTAAGGCCTTCAATCGCAACAGTTCCCTGATATAAGAGAGAAATGAATAAGAAAAGTAAAATACCAAAAAATTAGAACAATGTTAAGACTTAAGAGTGAGGGAAAATGGGATTTTCCAAAATTTGGAATTTAAACAAGATTGGGGTCATGTTTCAATAATAATTACCAAATCAAGAAAACAAATTTTAAATATTTATCTCTCTCATTTAGGGTAGATATATTCGAAAAAGCAAAGCAATATTATATGAATGATTGAAACAAATTTTTTTTTTTAATTAATATAGAATTCTCAAATTAGTTTGGTAATCTGAAGTGGGAATAACTTTTAGGTTTTCTCTCGATAAAGGAAAATGAACTTTGTCCTGAAGGGTAGCATACACTAGTGCTTCTCTTAGTTTATCTCTCTACTCCTCTAATGAAATGATATATTTGCCCCATTGTTGCGGGAGAAGAGAGACTAACTCAGGGAGAAAACTTTGATTACTCCAAGAAAATGGGAATCTCTATTATATCCTCAATTGCTCTCTCTCTCTCTCTCTCTCTCTCTCTCTCTCTCTCTCTCTCCCCCCCCCCCCCAGTCTGGCGTTGCCTACGTGCAGACACATATGGGTGCAAAGGACATACAACCCACCCACCCCTTGCCCTGAAGATGCTCCCGCGAGCCTTTCCATTTTCCCCATGCACTGGTGTAGACAACACCAAACTAGTAGGGTTCTTCTCCTATATATATATATATATATATATGTATGTATATAGGTTAGGGAAAATGAATTATGTCTGAAAGGGTAGCATTTGCTAGCCGATCTCTGAGTCTATCTCTCTTTTCTCTAATGAATGACATATTTGCCCTTTTATTGCAGAAGGAGATAGAGAGACTCACGAGCGTTAGCATACGCTACCCTTTCGGACAGAGAACTTCTTCCCTTCATATTATTAGTTTCTTTAGTTACTGGAGTAAGGTGTGGTTGAGAAGACATGTAGAAACTATATAACATGAATTTGGCACCTTCATTTCAATTAGGTATAGGAGAAAGTGACGGCAACCCAGTAGGGCGTAACATATCATATATATCTACACTAACTATTGTGTGTGCGTGCATGCGTGAGCTTCTTAAATGAAAACAATGACAATATTCATAGAAACCGTCTTTGAATAAAGATATTTGTATATATGAGTCGACACTCCCGTATGGGAGATGCCAAGTTATCACCTACTCACGTACAATTGAAGTGACTTTCATTAGTTTATATTAATCTTGTAAATAGGTTTCAATTTTATAAGAGACCATTGCCATTCAGTTCTAAAAGCTACTCGATGTGGGACTAATACTAGGAGATGTGGGACTAAAGTTAGAAAAAGAATAGATTATTGTTCAACGATAATATTGTTGTTACAGGTTTGTGAGTCGAAGAGACTTAACCTCTACATTAAAGGCTTGGAGCTGAATCTTACATATGGTAGTGTATACATTTTGTGAAGCTACTCACCACAGATTGTATGCACCTTCTCTTTATATCTCGTTCAGGTTGAGAACTAGTACAGTCTTATCCCTCCATTCATGTGGATATTTATTGAATATGTATGGGTCATGGACGCTATATTCACTTTTCCTTGGATGTATAGTAATTTTAAACATTTCTATAAAAATAAATAAATAACTTTGAACATTGGATTCAAATATTTATACAATAATAATTCTTCAATTAATATGTAATTTTTTTTCTTTTTCTTTTTTTTTTTTTAGTTCACGTTCTTTAAAAATTTTAACTGTTTTTGAAATGTATAACCATTTTTTTACCGTCTTGTTTAAGTTTTGAGCTTTTTAAAATACTTTTGTACTAAACATCATTTTCTTGTCGTTCTCGTTTTAACTTACTAGGGACTCCTTATCTTATATTGTGCTTAAGTTTGTCAATCAGCATGCATGATTTCGGTTTTTCAGTTCAGTTTCGACTCGGTTCATGTGAGAGATGGTGTGATCCAAAATCGAACTGAAAACTGAGTTGGTTCTGGAATTGTCAACCCATTCGGTTCAGTTAAGATTCGGTTCTACAATCTGATCCGATTCAGGTTTATTAAGGATTCCACTTTTTGGTGCATCTGGGTTCCACGACAAATTTTCAATAGTGAAGAGGAAGAAGCACCACCATGGTTGTAAACAACAAGATACAAGAGATGAGATTATCAAGAAAAAGGGCTTCGATTAGCACCATCACAGTTGGTATTCCTTCTTTGTAGGTTGAGTATCAGGTACTTCAAATAAATGGGTAAGTAGGGTAATTGATTGTTCCAAATTGAATGGTCGCCTCACCTCACTTCAATAAAGACTTTTGGGCTGTGTTTGGTAATGTTTTAAAAAAATGTTTCTAGAGTTTTTTGAGAACAAAAAAATGGAATAAAGTATTTGGTACATTTATGGTACGTTTTTTTTTTTTTTCCTAA
>NC_056570.1:855801-879192 GCF_013358625.1 Macadamia integrifolia | reverse complement strand
TATCCTAAAAAGAGAAAGGTCTCTCTCTACCTCTAAAAGAGATTGTGAAGGCGTCTCTCTGCCTGGAAAGGAGATTTGTAAGGATACTCTTATCCGTAAAAAGATTGTAAAGGTTTTCTTCCCTACCTACTATACTGAAAGGGAGAACTAGTGGAATACCTTACAAGAGGATTCTTGTAGGGAGTGGACTAGACTCGAATTGAGTCGAACCATTATATATCTTGTGTTGTGGTTGTTCTTATTTTATTTATTCAGCATCGCTTTTAAATTACAATCACACTTGTGATCTATACATCGAAAAGAGTTAAATTCCACTAGTATAACCTATTCACCCCCCCTCTAGGTTATTTCAAAATTCATTATAGAAACATGTCCCAGAAATAGAAGTGTTATCATGCAGGGCCCAAAGCTCTGTCATCAATTTGATGTAGGAAATTTGATTTCCTTCACAAGTTTTAATACACGAAGGGTTTAGAAGTAGAGAACTAAAAGAAATGATGTAATTTTTGGATTTTTGAATATAAGAACCAAGGAGAAAATTAAAAACAATATTTTTTATTGAAATAAAATCCACCAAACCTCAAATTAATGCTGATTAAGACTGACAAAGTGTGCACTTAAAGAGAGAATGATTTCTTTTGGGTTTTTTTTTTTTTTTTTTTTTGACGTAGCCTACATATGTTGACTAGCTGTTTCATCAAGACTATAGTCTCTCTGTTGGAAAAGACAACATTTATCATTGGATTCTATTACCCTAAGCTATTGAAGGAGAAAAATAGAAGTGTGTTTGAAGACTATTCTAGTGGTTTCCCAAGAATTTGTGCTGATGTTGGCAAGTAAATATGATAGTGTTATCTTGTAAAGAATTTGCTGGGGTTGATATAAATGGTTAACCCCAGAAGGTATTTGATGCTGTATGGATGCAATCACTTTGGTTGGATTTTGTGGATAGTCATGCCTTTTGTTTATAGATTGTGTTTATTATTTGAAGGGGATGTTAATGGACTAACAATTATGATGATCCTTTTCTTGTTGGTCTGATGAAATGCTATTTTGGTTGTTTAAGAAAAAAAATGAACTGATTCCTCTTGAAATGTAGAGAGGTGTAAGTAGGATGGAAAATTGAATCTTCACTTATGGATTCAATCTGACTGACATTGATGTTGAGTAAAGTAAAATGAATTACATATTTACTGGACATGGAATTGAAAATAACTGAGAACAGATACAAAGTAGCTAATAGATAGGTATCTATTTGTTTACAACAAGACATTAGAAACGTGAAGGAAGGATGCATGTTTAGGAGGAAGACTTGAATATGAGGAAATTCATTCCCTTCACCATAAATCTACACTGCTGAGTAAAGGATTTCATTGGCAGAACCTAAAGCTGGAGTTCTTTGATGCATAATGGACCAGTTATATGCCTGTTTACAGGTTTTTTAAAATTTCAGCTCCTTGTACTAGGACTACCTACTCCTACTTAGTAAATTAAGAGGCAAATTATTGCCCTCTCTGACACTAAGTGGCTAATATGTTTTGGACTAATTTCCATTACCATTAGGAGTTAGAAAAAATTAGAATTACATTAGATCAATAAAATCCTGATATTGGTATGTAATGATTCAGTCTAATTAATCTGTTTATTTGATGAGATAATGAGAAAGAAAAATAAGAGAACAGTTTACAAAGGAGATTCATAATAGGTTAAGGTTTGGAAGTTCAAACTAGATCTTGTAATGGTTATAAGCCAGCTCTTATTGATGCGTCGACGAATGATTGACAAGTCGCACTATACATCAACCCAAACTGCATCTTCCTCCCCAGGTTATCAAACTTTTCGTCACCCAGCTCGAACTGAATGCGATATAATCAAACTTATGGTTGACGTCCTAGAGAATATAAAGCCCATATGCGAAGTGGAAAAACTACTTAGGTCTCTAACAAATAAAAGGAAATAAACAGTGATTCACATTTAAATTCCTACTCGAATATGACTGACCCAAAATCATAAAATAAGGAAAGGCAGGAAAGAAGGAATCAGGGAAAGTATCCCACTTGTTGGAGCCACTAGCATTAATTGCCAGGATTTCCTGCCCATGGTTGGACAGTGGCTGTCAAGTCATTTTTGTGGCCTGCTTTTTTGGATTTTGAACCTCAGCTCTCATTTGGTTTGAAAACCCTTGTGGCAAGTCATTTAAGGTAGTTCTCATGGTATTCTATCAATATGTGGAGCTACTTCGGGTCAAGGTTCAAAAATTCAATTTCGACCCTGGTCGAAACAGAAATATTTTGCCAAATGGCAACATTTCAGTGGAAATATGCAAATTTCTTCCAAGAAACCAAAATGCAAACATTGAATTGTTCCTGAAATTCCAAAAAAAATAAAAGCCTATAAGCATCATTACATATTGAAAATAATGGAAGATGAAGAAAAAGAGGAAGGAGGAAGGAGAAAGAGGTGAGAGGTATTGCTGTAACTCTTAGGAGCCACAACTATTAGGTTTGACTCCCTCAATATAATGTTTACATGAAGGCCCAAAGACAAGGGGCAAAAAGGGAAACTAACAAGGAACCTATAAGAAGAATACAAAGAGAGAGAGAGAGAGAGAGAGAGAGAGAGAGAGAGAGAGAGAGGACATATTTCTCTTCACGCTAATACCCACAGCCCAAACCCGATAACACTCCCCCTCATACTGGAGTATATATGTTTTTTTTGGATGAAGAAATGAATTTAATACCAAACAGAAGAGAGAATATACAAGGGGAAGGGGGAAGGGGGAAGGGGGAAGGGGGAAGGGAACAAGCCTAAATCCTTAAAGGGTGGGAAGGCACAACAAAAAAACTTAGGGAGAACCTCAACAACAAAGATAACCAACGGGGATACATCAAGAGGGGGACAACATAAGGGGGGGAGAGATGATAGGGAAAGGGAGACCTCATGATACAACAATAAGTCTGTTCCTTGGGGTGCCGCAGATCAAACGCTGTCGGAGGCAGGCACGCTTGGAGCTCACATCAAAGTAGATGACACTCCAAATCTTATCAAAAGATATAGAGTTAGAAGTCCGTCTTCAGAGATTTTGCTCCAGCCAAGGATGGTTGATAATAGCATAGAAAGCCAGTTTCTTGGCGGTGTCGCAAATGGAGGAGCCGCTATACGTCATATCTACCTAGATCCATTTTTTTACTTAAGGGGAGGATTCTTCTATGGGAAGGCTAGCAGGTATTGAGGAATCTTTTCCAAACTGTTGTGGAGAAGGGGCAAGAGAAAAAAAAGGTGAGTAGGATCTTCAACACCATTCCATCAAAGACAGCAGAAAGGAGAGACTGGAATGTGTCGATAGATGAGGAATGGTTGTGTAGGAATGCAGTTAGAGAGGGTGTGCCAGGCAATAAAGCTGTGGCGGGGATGTGACCTTCGAAAAGCAGATGATTTTGTGCCAAGGAACAGTGGGACTAGAGGAGCGAATGTGATTCCAAGCTGAGGCTGATGTGAATTGGCCAGTAGAGGAGGGAAGCCAGATGATCTTATCGTCTCTTCCTCAGTGACTAGGGGGAATGGGGGGAAGGGAGGACCATAGATCAGCTGGGGGGAGGAGAGGAAGGAGGGACCACTCGCCAAGGGAGATGATGGAGGCCACAAAAGAGCATCTGGGAAGGCCCGAGGAGTAGAGGATATGGGGGTGATTAGGGAAAGAACGATCCCAGGGATCTAGCCAAAGAGAGGTAGAAGAGCCATCACCAATGGAGTAAGAGTTAGCACTAAGGGCCAATGATCTTTTGCTAAGAATGATGTGCCAAATCTATGAGGCATCAGGAGAAGGGGAGACCGTCCAAATGGAATCATTTCTGAGGGGAGAGGAGTAAACCCAGGAAAACCAGAGGTTATTCTTCTTTGAGACATCTTCCAGATGAGCTTGAGAATGCTAGCAGTGTTAACATCTTTGATCTTTCTTAGGCCCATGCAACCTTCCGATTTGGGAAGGATAACTCTGGTCCAACTCATTGGGTCGAGGAATTTGGAGGAATCAATTCCTTTCCAAAGGAAGAAATGCAGAAGGGTGTCAATGGCGTTATAGGTGGTGGTGGGGAGAAGAAAAACACCCGACCAATAGAGGTACATGGATTGCAACACTGATCTGATGAGGACCAGGCGGCCAGCATAAGAAAAAAGCTTACCTTTCCAAGGCTGGATCCTTCTCCTCAGGATATCAAGAATTGGTGAGCAGTAATGGGCAAATAGCTTGGCGAGGATAAGAGGAAGGCCAAGATATTTGACAAGAAGAGACCCAAGGGAAAAACCATGAGATCAAGGAGTCTAGATTGACACGGGACAAAAACACGAGAAAGAAAGAGGTTGGACTTGAGAAGATTGATTTGAAGCCTAGATAGATTCGAAGAGATGGAGGGAAGACATGGTGGAGGAGATGGAGTAAGGGTCAGCTTTGGGAAAAATCATGAGATCATTGGCAAAAGCGAGATGGGTGAGCACAACGGCTTTACATTTGGGAATTGGGGATATAAGGTGCTGGTCCGTGGAGGACTGAATGGAGCGGGAGAGAACCTCAAGAGAAAGAGAGAAGAGGAAATGGGAGAGGGACAACGTTTTCTAATACCAATGGAAGAAGAAAATTATCCTGCAGGACTATTATTGATCAAGACTGAGAATGAAGGGGAAGAAATGCAGGAGTGAATCCAGTGGACACAGGAGGGAGGAAAGGACATCTGAAGAAGGCTTTGGTGATAAAATCCTAGCGGATGGAGTCAAATTCCTCATGAATATCAATTTTGAGTAGAGTGGCTGAGTGGGACTTATGCTCAATTCCTTTAACAATCTCATGGCAGAGCATTCTGTTGTGAGCAATGTGACTACCCGCAAGGAAGGCAAATTGATTAGCAGTGACCAGGGAATCAATGACCAACTGAATCCAATTAGCTAACATTTTAGCAATGAATTTATGAAGGAGGTTGTAGAGAGAGATGTGCTTGAAATCGGGCAAGGTGGCAACCCCATCTTTCTTGGGGATAAGGCATAGAAAAGTGTGGTTAACACCTTTGATTTGGTTGGGGGAAAGGAAGAAACTTCTTATAGCATGGATAAGATCAACTTTGATGATATGCCATCAAATAGAGAAAGAAGCCCATACAAAACATCAGGGCCAGGGGCCTTGTTGGGTTTATGGGAGAGGGTAGCAGAAAGGATCTCATCATCCGAAGGGATGGATTGGAGGGAGGGGAGTAAATGGCCATGGATGCATTTGTTGATGAGGTTCGATGAGAGGGGGGAGAAGAGGAGGGAGAAGGGGGACAAAGAAGGTTAAAGAAGATAGAGGCAGCCTCGGATTTGATGTCCTCAGGACTAGAGAGGGTGAAGCCATCACTAGAGATGAGCTTTGGATGGAATTGGCATCGGTATGAGCTTCAAGATAGCGATGGTAGAAAGAAGAATTAGAGTCTCCAAGCTCCAGCCATTTGATCCTAGATTTCTACTGGAGAAAGCTTTCCTCTCGGGAGAGAAGTGAAGAGAGCTCAGAAGAAACTAACTTCTCTTCCTCAGCAAGGGCAGGGATGAGGGAATCGATCTGAAGCATAGATTGGATGGACTCAAGCTTGGCTTTGTAAGAGGAGACATTCGAGGAAATGTTTCCAAAGGTAGTCGAATTCCTGCTTTTGAGGGCTGATTTCACATTCTAAGCTTCCTGGAAAAGGCTATGAGTTGGAGGAGAAGGCATGGACAAGGATATCCTAGGCCACACAAACAATAGGAAGGAAATCCTAATGAAAGGACCACATATCAAAAAATTTAAAAGGCTTGGGCTCAAAGGAGATGTGAGGGTGAATGTGGAGAGAGATAGGGAAGTGGTCGGAAATACTGGGAAAATCAAAGGTGGCATGAGAAGATGGAACAGCATCAAGCCAGGCTTCATTGACAAGGGCTCTATCAAGTTTGCATGTAATCCTGATAGGAACACTTCTTCGGTTGTTCCAAGTGGTTTTGGACCAGAACAACACAGATCGTTCATGCCAATAGCATCAATGCAGTCATCCAATGCATCAATGGAGGGAAGGTCTACGTGATCACCTCCAAATCTCCAATCTTCTCATGAGAGGCCTGGATGACATTGAAGTCTTTAGCCAATTCCTGAAGAAGGGATCCGGTGGGGAGCAATGGTGCTCAGATCAGACTAGACGGTTGAGAGCATAAATGAAGGAGAAGAAGAATGGAGGAGTATCATAAGGGGAGGAGATGGAGAGATAGATGGATTAGGAGGAGATGAGGGAGACATTTAGGAAAAAAGGGGGTTCCAAAGGACCTAGATGTGGCATTACGATAGTGGGGGTAATTGGAAAGAAAGGACCAAGAAAGAGCAATGGTGGCAGTGATAAAGGAGGCATTTGGCTTAAGGACGCGGGTTTCAAGGAGGCAATAGGAGGAGGAAAAAGATGCTCTAAGGAGGAAATGAATGGTCAATGGTGGCATGCTTGACGGGGGAATTTAAATCCTCTGACATTCCAGATGGTCCATAAACTCATTTAGGAGGGGAGTGGTGGATAGTCGATTTCTCAATGTAATGTGAAGAAACCTTGGAGAGGCTAGAAGAAGGTTTAGCCTTCATCTTGCAGTGATATTCTTTAAAGGGGAGGGCGTACAGACGAATTTTTTAGAGTTAGTATCTGTCCCGGAAGGGAGAACAGAGATGGATCGAGATGACCTAGTCTTTTGAAGGATGGCAACAGTTGCAGCAGTGGAGACAGGGCTAGTGGTTGATCGAGGGACTGACCTAAATATGAGGGCTAGGCCAGAATGTCGGAGACTGGTGGTAGGATGAGGAGTTGATGAAGAACCTTCCAAGGTTGCAGGGTGGGCCGTGTGCCCTATTGCGGCCTCAGGTTGCATAGGGGAAGCAGGTAGCTCTGAGGAGGTGGAAGCATCTACAATAGTTTAGGGGACCGGTGTAACCCCTCAGATCGTCACAATAGTGGAGGAGAAATCAGCAACAGACGCTAATTGCTTAGGTTGGGCCTAAGCGGACAGGGGAGATCCTTCCAAGGATGAGGAAGCAGACTTGGATCGAGCAGCCATCACAGGGTGCATAGAAAGAGCCGGGGACAACATGCTAGTGGAAGAGACATCGCTAGCAGTGGTGAGGGAAGGATCAGGGGAGGCATCACAAGTAGCCCCCAGTGCTCAGGAGGGGCCTGAGCTAACCAGAGAGTCGTAGGCGCACCTTCCAAGGTGAACTTGACTGGTAAGGGCCCAGTGAAAGCAGAACCAAAGGGCGGAGCCAGGAGGGGAAGGGCTAGTGGAGAGGAGACCTCGATAGAGGCAGCAGTGGAAACAAGTTGGTAGTGAGTCAAAAAGTGGGGGGTAGCGAGAGGAGGGGTGGTAGCAGAGGTAAATGGTTAGGAAGGCAGGAAAGGTGGATCAGGAAGGAACGCCCCACGAGGGCGAGCGGAGGCCCATGAGTTAAAAGCAGCCGGGTCAAAAGGAGGATGGGTCAAAGAGGAAGGGGTCGGGTAAGAAGTGACCGGGTGGAGAGGAGTTGGTAAAGTGGGATATTTGGATATAAGGTTAAATGTGGACGAGAGGGAGAAGGGTTAGGAAAAAAAGGTCTAGGAGTAGGAGCGAGAGAAGGATAGGCACAACTCGCAAACTAAAGGGCTGAAGGAGGGAGAGGAGGGGAAGAGGTCCCAATTGAAAAGGCGAGACCCACGAGGAGGATCGGAGGAAAAAAAAGCAAGGTAGGGACGAGACTCAAGATCGAGTCGGTGGTGTCGGGATTGTGAGAGGAAGCAACACAACAAGGAAACAGAGGGCACAGGCGATCGGCTAAAGCGGTGGGAGGAATCTTAGTAGCCTGAGGCGATAGCAAGGAGCGATGGTATTGGGTATCACTATAAACGTCAGAGTCAGAAAGGGATAGAGGGGAGAAGTGGTTGTGACCAACAGACAAAGAATGGAGGTCCTTAGGGATCGTAGAAGTCGGCCTTGGTAGAGGGAGAGGTACCTACCCGGGGTTGATTTTCTGTATGGCTACGACATCACCAACGGTTCTTTTTTCATCCTCGATGGTCAGATGAAGGGGATCTTAGGTTATGAGCATCATCTATGGAGCCTTCCGGAGGAGCTGGAGATATCGCATGGGCCTACGCTTTAGGGGAAGCCAGAGAGGTTGATCGGTCTTGTGCTTAACGGGAAGCAGTAAGATATTTGATGCCATAATTTTTTGCAATGGCCAAATGTGGTTGCCCAGATGGTTAGGGCAAATAAGGGATTGCGTGGATAGGCACACAGTCCCAGGTTCGATTCCCCATCTGTGCATCTGCGATTTAAGTGGAGACTGTGATGGTAGGTTGTTGCGCTAATCTCCCCGAGGATTAGCCGAGGTGCGTGTAAACTAGCCCAGACACCTTGGTATAAAAAAAAAAATAATAAAACATATTACATAAGGAGTAGTGGGGGGAAGCCACTTATATTCAACAAATTGTTCAAAAAAGAAACTGTCTTCATCCATAATAGTAATGTAGGCCTGAAGATGGAGATCAGCAAAGACTTAAAATATAGATTCTGGTGAATGCTAACCGGTCCATAAGCTTAGTTCTTTGATCAGAGAAGAGGGGCTTCCCAATGATGGAGCCAACAATACTTATCCCTTGAGCATACCAAAAGTGGAGAGGAAGGTTGTGAAGAGCAACCCAGATGGGGATGGTTTTGAGGTCAATTTTTGCAAGGGATATCTGGTGGCCCCAGTGGCCCAAGAATATCGGTTTTTTCCCTACCTACCATGGGCCACCTTCAAAAGCAATGAGCTTTTCAGCTTCTTCAGAGAAGTTGAATATGAAGATACCATTGTTTAACAGAAAAGTGGAGATAGTTCCAGTAAGATTCTATTGTTTCAAGAGTGAAGCTTTCACAATATGAAATGGAGGATCTCTCTCCTTTGCTTTTCTCTCTCTCCTTAGAAGTCCTCTAAATCCATCCAATCAGTAATTGACCTCCACCTCATTTCTCCCATTCCGAAATGCAAAACCCTTCTCCTCTCCCATTTGGCTTATGCTAATGACATCATGATCTTTTCCAAGGCTGATCCCTTCTCTATCTCCACAATCATGTCCACCCTCCAACCATTTGAATCCATCTCAGGCCTCAGTATTAATCTCCTCAAGTCCAACATCTTCCTTTCCGGGATCTCCCCGGAAGATCAAGAACACCTCTCCGAGATCTCAGGTATTTCGCTTGGCTCTCTTCCTGTTAAATACCTAGGTCTCCGCCTTATATCCTCCAAGCTCTCTTCTCATCAGTGTGCCCCCATGCTTGACAAAATTAGAAAAAAGCTCCAGCTTTAGAATGGTAAACTTCTTTCGCCGGTTGGCTCACATTAATTCGTTTTGTCCTCTAGTCCATGTATCTTTACTAGTCTAGAATCTTTGTCCTTCCTGCCTTTGTCATCAAATCCTTTGAAGGTCTTCTCTACTCCTTCCTTTGGAAGGGCTCGGATTCCCCTATATTCCTTAGGTCTCTCAGTTGGGAGAAGGTTTGCCTTCCTAAATCCGAAGGTGGTCTTGGGATCAGAAGAATCAACATTGCCAATTCAGTTGGGATCCTCAAGCTCATCTAGAAGATTATTTCCAACCATAAAAGCATTTGGGTGGATTGTATCCACACTAGGCTGCTCAAATCTAATCCCTCTGGACTGCCTCTTCCATTTCTGACGCTTCCTAGATTTGAAGAAAGATCCTTGAGCACAGATCCATTATGGAAATTCAATTCTTTTAAAAAAATAGCCCAAGTGTGATTGTAAATAAAATTGCGGAATGAATAAAAGGTCACAATCACACAACACCAAGATTTATAGTAGTTTGACTCAATCCGAGTCTAGTCCACTCCCTATAAGAATCCTCTTCTAGAGTATTCCATTAGTTCTCACTTTCAGTACAATAGGTATGGAAGAAAACCTTTACAGTCATTTTACGGATAAGAGTATCCTTACAAATCCCCTTTACAGGCAGAGAGACGCCTTTACAATCTCCTTTACAGGTAGAGAAGCACCTTAGGATCCTTACACAATCCTAAGTACAGTCTAGAATTGTAAAACAAAAAATTGAGAAGGTGGAATAAAGAGGATTACCTCTAGTGTGGTGCAAATGATGATTATGAAAATGGAATGATGCACCTCTTAAAAAGTCTTCTCTATAGCTCTGATGTGTACTGCGAGAATGTGGAAGACTTAATGGAGACTTGAGCTTTTCCTTTTGGGATTGGTGAAGACCAACGCTGCTCAAGTGATTTGAATGCTTTTATGAATTTAATTGCTCACAACTTTGCTCTTAATGCTCAAACTTAATTTATATTTAATTAAGAGCATCTTAGGTATTTATAGGTGAGATTAGGAAAGCATTTTAGGCAGGAAATCAAGCTATAACAGTCATATTTTGGGTCCACCGGTCGACCACCATCAGTAACCTGTCGACCAGAAAGAGTCGTTGGAAGATAAAAAATAGCCGTTAGAAGTGATCCAGGCAGGTGCCGGTCGACTGGGATGAAAGTACCAGTCGACCAGCTATGGCCTCGAATAGTTCCAATCGACCAGGGCTTCTAGCCGATCGACTGCCTACAGTTCTATCCTCATTTTGATAGGCAACTGTCATACTAACTAGTTGCCAGTATTTCGGCCATAATTTTTCGGTCTGACATCGGATTGACCCAATTCAAGTTGTGTTGGAATTGTGACTCGATTTCCTACAAATTCCATGACGGGTTCATATCCTGATACCAACTCTAAGGTTTCCCAAAATTCCCTCGAGTCTGGCTATAGTGTTTTTCGTAGAACCTTGCATTTATAATTATGTTCTACACCACCTATGGACTTCCATGCTTGGTCAAGGGATGTCCTAAAGTCATTCTAGTATGATGATATGGGATGCATGAAGTGCGTGCATATATATAGACAGAGTACAAGATACAATGTGATGAACAGTTCTATCCTAGAAATCTTCATCTTGTCTTGATGCTTTGAATCATTGCTTGATGCTTCGGAGTCTTCATCTTCACTTGGCATTCCATACTTATGATTCCATCTCTTTAAGCTTCTAGGTTGTGTCTCCATGTCTTATTCCTTGAGTTCTTGACTTGAGCTTTCCAAGTGCATATCTTCTTATGCTATTCACACTTATCAAATCAAGTTAAGGATACATGTTTGTTTGTTTAACACCAAAACACATATAGGAGTGTGGGTATGTTCCTAACAATCTCCCCCTTTTTGGTGATGACAAACAAACACTAGAAATGACAGTAAAATGTTTAAAATTTAAAAGTAGATAGGTAATTATGTCATTTCCAGAAAGTCAAGACAATAAATATTCTCCCCCTTTTGTCAACAACAAATAGGAGATACATAATTTAAAGCATGTGCAGCAGAAATAAAATAAAATACTCCCCTTGAGTATGCGCCAGGAATAAAAGAAACAATGTAGCATAAAGCAACACAGCAGCAAAATATCGGATTATAAAATAGGATTCCAAAGAAAAAGATAAAAGGAGGTCCAGCTCATCATAGAGAGTTTAACACTTCAACATAAAACAAAAACTCTATATAAGGGGGGGGGTCTGTCTACTCTTCTTCATCCTCATTCATCTTCATCATCGTCCTCTTCTTGGAGCATCTTTTGAATGACATCTTGCTTTTTCTCGATCTTCTCCAGGCGGGTAAGGATCTGTGTTCCAAGCTTTTCAAGGTTAGCAACAGTTGCAAAGGCCTGTGGATGCACTTCCTTGCCCTTCCTCTCGGTGACGCTCAACTGCAGCCTTCCTTGATGCAGTGGTCTTCTTAGGGAGAAGGTTTATCTTGCGAACAGTTGAGATGCTAATCTCTTGGGAAAGAGGCTCAAAAATTTCATTCGAGAGATCCACATGAAAATAATCCAGCACTTGACAGATCATTCTTCCATAGGGAAGATTTCCCTTCTGAAATTTGTCTCCATGGGCAATCATGGTCATGAGCAGGATGTAAGGAAGATTAACCCTCACAGTCTCACAAATACAGTAAGTGAGGTATGCATGAAAAGGTGAGACCTCATCTCTATGACCACCCTTAGGTAGGATGTTATAGGAGATGATGAGGTTGACGATTCTCCCCAAATCAGTAAGTTCAGTGGCTTTGATTTTGTGGGTGTTGGCATAGTTCTTCATAATGCTTGAATATACCATATCGATGTCCATAAACTTCTTAATGTTGGTATTAGGGTGGTAGAATCTAAGGTCACCTTCTACAGATTTATCAAGGATTTCTCTTAAGATTAGAATATCTATGTCGATGGGAACACCTTTCACATAGGAATGAATCTGAAGAGTTTCTTCTTCACCAGTCACAGAAAGGTTGTAGAAGAACATTTTAACTAAATGGGGGTAGCATTTGGTCTCTAGCTTGAGTATGTTCCCCCAACGCAAGCATCAAAGTGGTCTTTGATTGCATACCTAGTGAGAGAATCGGTGTTGATAGTTCTACCTTTCTCAATCTGCCGAGGTATGAACATCTCCCAAGATTCACGAGCAATAGATGAAGAGAACCATTTGTCTCCACTTGGAACCTTTCGTTTCCCTTTTTGTCCAACATGCTTCCTTGCCTTGGTAGGACGTTGAGACTCCGTGGAGAGGAAGAGCCAAGAGATTGAAGGAAATCAAGGATTTTTGGGAAAGAGGTTGGAGATCTTGTAGATCTAGGTATTGGGTTGAGTTTAGGCTGCGGTTTTGGGAGAGGAAGAGTCGAAATAGGGTTCTAAGGGATTTGGGTTTCTCAAAGTGAAGAAAAGAACTAAAAAAATCAAGTTTTAAAGAGCCTAGATCGCGGTTTTCGGCAGCGGCGGTTGACCAGAAGGTGGTGGCAGTCAATCGGTAGACCATTCAGTCAGTGGCGGTCGATCGGCTCATTCTTGGCGATCGATTGAAAGATGGTTCGGTGGCTGGCGGTCGACTAGTGATTCAGGGGCAGTCGACTAGTCTCTGTAGAAATTGCCAGAAAACCCAGAAAATGTGAATTTTGAAGGGTTTCAAAGGTTCGGTTTCTCAGGGTTTTAAGCATGGATAGAAAATGATTTCTTCTTCACACAAATGGGTTGCAAATTCCAAGCTCCTTCGTTAAGGAGCAAAACCTTTCTTCACCTAGAGATTTAGTGAAGATATATGCAAGTTGTTTCTCGGTTTCGATGTACTTAAGGGAAACATTGCCATTCTGAATGGTATCTCGTAGAAAGTGGTGTCGAATGTCTATGTGCTTTGCCCTTGAGTGCAAGATAGGGTTCTTGCTCAAGTTAATGGCACTGGTGTTATCGCACATAATTGGACATGATTCGAACTTCACTCCAAGGTCTTGGAGAGTTTGCTTCATTCGAAGAATTTGGGCACAACACCTACCAGCCGTGACATATTCGGCTTCGGTGGTGGATAAAGCAACGGAGTTTTGTTTCTTGCTAAATCAAGAAACAAGGCAAGAGCCAAGGAAGTGACATATACCACTGGTACTTTTTCTGTCAATATGGCAGCACGCAAAGTCAGCGCCTGAGAAATTGACTAAGTCAAGGGGTTGGTGTTTAGGATACCATAATCCCACATCACACGTGCTTTTCAAATATTTAAAAATTCTTTTTACAGCAGTGAGGTAAAATTTCTTAGGATCGGCTTGAAATCAAGCACATGCACATACGTTGTACATGATGTCCGGTCTACTTGCCGTTAGATATAGAAGGTTCCCAATCATACCTTTATATCTAGTAACATGCTCAGAAATACCATCTTCATCCTTGGTGAGCTGCAAGGATGAACTTATCGGAGTGTCTGAAGATTTTTTATTGTTAATGTCAAATTTCTTTAGAAGCTCATTGGTGTACTTTGGTTTATAAAAATACCATTACCAGTTTGCTTAATCTGAAGTCCTAGGAAGAAGTTCAATTCTCCCATCATACTTATTTCAAATTCATTGCTCATCTTCTTACTAAAATCAGTACACATGTTCTCATTGGTTGAGCCAAAGATGATATCATCTACATAAATCTGAACAATAAGTATGTCTTCTTTCTTGTTCTTCACAAATAGGATAGTGTCACTCCTCCCCCCTTGAGAAGCCACTTTCAATTAAGAAAGCACTTAATCTTTCATACCAAGCTCTAGGAGCTTGTTTGAGTCCATAGTGGGCTTCTCAAGCCTGAAGATGTGGTTTGGAAACTTTGGGTTTTCAAAACTAAGAGGTTGAGCTAAATACACCTCTTCTTGAATGATAACATTCAAGAAGGCACTTTTTGCATCTATTTGATATAATTTAAAATTTTTATGGCAAGCAAAAGCGAGTAGCATTCTTATAGATTCTAGCCTTGCTATAGGTGCATAGGTTTCATCATAGTCTATTCCCTCTTGCTAATTATTCCCTTTGGCTACTAATCTAGCTTTATTTCTTACTAGGTTCCCATCTTCATCCAGTTTATTACGAAAGACCCACTTGGCACCAATGATGGTGTGGTGGTTAGGTTTTGGGACAAGTTCCTATACCTTGCTTCTTTCAAACTGGTGAAGCTCTTCTTGCATAGCGGCAATCCAATTACTATCCTTTAGCGCTTCTTCTTTGTTCTTGGGTTCTATCCTTGAGGTAAATGCAGTATGGTTGCATAACTCTCGAGATTTAGATCTAGTTTGGATTTCTCCATCTAGATCCCCTATAATGTTTTCTAAGGGATGATTCCTATAGGGAATTACTTCCTTAGGCAGTGTTTCTACTTTTTCAACAGTAATTTCTTTTGCTTTTTCCTTAGGTTCTTCAAGAGAGATGTTATTCTCTTTATTCTTTATCTCATCAAACATAGAATCATCGTCATCAACAAGAAATTTATTCAAGTCATTAGGAAATGATTCATCAAATCTAACATTCATAGATTCTTCAACCATTAATGACTTTTTATTAAAGACTCTATATGCTCTACTGTTGAGAGAATATCCTAAGAATATTCCTTCATCAGATTTTGCATCAAATTTTCCAAGATGGTTTTTAGTGTTTAGGATGAAACACTTACAACCAAATACCCTAAAGTAGTCCACCTTTGGTAGTTTACCAAAATACAGCTTATATGTGGTCTTGGAAAGTAAAGGTCTGAGAATTATTCTATTTAGCACATAGCAAGCTGTATTCACAGCTTCAGCCCAAAAATATTTAAGCAAAGAATACTCATTGAGCATTGTCCTTGTAGTGACCTGTTTTTCCTTTCAACAACCCCATTTGATTGATGTGTTCAAGGAGCAGAGAAGTTACGGTCAATTCCATACTTGTTGCAATATAAGTTAAACTGACTTGTGTTGTCAAATTCTCCTCCATGGTCACTCCTCACAAAGGCTGTATACCCTTTCTGATTTTGTAATCTTTTGCACAAAGTTACAAACTCATTAAAGGCATCATTTTTATTTTTAAGAAAAACAGTCCATATGTAGCTAGAGTAGTCATCCACAATTAC
Organism: Macadamia integrifolia; assembly: GCF_013358625.1. NCBI lineage: Eukaryota > Viridiplantae > Streptophyta > Magnoliopsida > Proteales > Proteaceae > Macadamia > Macadamia integrifolia. The sequence continues at coordinate 863,698 of NC_056570.1, read as the reverse complement.
AAATGTATAAGATTTTCCATTCATACTAGATACATTAATAGGTCCAAACAAATCCCAGTGCAGGAGTTCCAAAGGTCTAGATGAAGAAACAATGTTCTTCAACTTATGGGAAACCTTGGTTTGTTTACCTTTCTGACAAGCATCACAAAAATTGTTTTTCTCATATTTGATCTTAGGAAGGCTCCTAACAAGGTTCTTGGATGCAATGGTTTGGATTAACTTGACATTTCCATGCCCAAGTCTTCTATGCCATAATGAGGATTCACTATGGTTAGAAACCAAACAAGCATTAAAGGAAGTTATTTCCTCAAGCATGCCCATATAAATATTATTTTTCCTAGAACCTTTTAAAATAAGATCATTGTTTGCATTTTTAATGTAAAGTGAGAAACATCAAATTCTAATTTATATCCTATGCCACATAGCTGACTAACACTGAGAAGATTATAATTGAGATTCTTTACATAGTAGAAATTTGAGATGGAAATACCTCCTAGCTTTATCTTCCCAATTCCAGCTATTTTTCCTCTGCTATCATCCCCAAAGGAGATCCATCCTCCGTCGTAGTCTCGTAGGCTTGAGAATAAGTCTTTGTTGGATGTCATGTGCTTGGAGCATCCACTATCTATTATCCATTCAGCTTCTACTTTATTCTTCAAGCACACCTACGACAGCAATTTAATCATACATTGGTCCCCATAATCTCATGGGTCCGTCATTGTTAGTGTCAAATGTCCCTATTGGGACTCAAGTGATCTTGTACTTTTTAGGTCTTCGGTTCTGCCTCTAAGATGACCTTGGGTTTCTTCGAGTCTTTTGAGGTTCATATGACCCATTTGGTCTATGAAGAGTATAATACCTTTGAGGTCTATAGGACCTTTGAGTTTGGTATTTCCTATGAGGTCTATAGGACTCTTGAGGGTAGTTCCTATAGCCTTGGTAGTGCCTTTAGGTCCTTTCAATGGAGTAACCCCTTTGTGGTTGGGGTCTTCTATATCTCGGCATAGGTCTAGAGTTCTCTTGAGGCCTATATTGCCTTCTTTGGGGTGTGTAATAGTAAGCATGGTTGACCTTGATTCTTAGTCTCTCTTTTTGAGAGTTTGTGGTCTTTCTTTTCTTAGCAGTGCATTGGTCTATGGAATGCCTTGTTTTCGTACAAAAGCTACATTTGACATAAGAGGTGGATGGTTGGTTACCTTAGTCACTCCTTGGATTCTCATTTTGCTTCTCTTTTCTCCTAGATGGATTGTGTCCATCATAACCCAGCCCTTCTCTTTCATTAGAACCTTTCCTTTGAGATCCAAGGAAGTTGTCAAGATTTCTTTGCCCTTGGGTAAAGGTACAAAGGATGGAGTTTAACTTTGAGTTTTCTTCCTCAAGTTCACTCACCTTTGAGGTTAGTGCATCCACTCTTTTATTGAGTTTGACAACTTCTTTTTCCAGATTATTTTTATCTAGTTCTAATTTTAGACTCTCTTCATATAAGACCTCGAAGGCTTCTTGAAGTTTTTCATTCAAGTCATTTATGATAGAATTAGGTTGGGTTTGACATACCTCTTGATCTTCATCTCCTAGAGTAATCAAGGCTAGGTTGGTAACTTCTTCAGATTCACTCTTTTCTTCTTCATCACTCGAGTCCCACGTGGCTGCATAAGCTTTCTTCTTTGGTTTGTGTGGGCAGTCAGTTCTGAAGTGTCCAGGTTTTCTACATTCGAAACATACATCTTTAGAAGAAATTTCCTTAGTTTTGGATTTAGATTACCTTTATCTCCATAGGACTTGTCACCATGAGATTTGTTCTTGTATGGCATTCTTCCCTTCTTCTTGAGAAATTTGTTGAACTTTCTTGTGATAAGAGAGATTTCCTTTTCAATGTTGAAGTCTTCTTCCTCGTCGTCATCGCTTACTTCCTCAACAGTTTGAGAAGACTTTAGAGCTATGGTCCTTTTGTTTTCAGAGGTTGCCACTTCATGAATTTGCTAGGATCCCAGAAGATAGTCGAGTGATATTTTTGTTAGATCCTTCGCTTTTTCAATGGCTGTCTTCTTAGGCCTCCAAGCAATTGGTAAGGCTCTTAAAATTTTTCCAACCTTTTCAGCATTAGTATTAATTTTGCCTAAACTTTTAAGGCTATTTACAATGTCAGTAAAGCGAGTAAACATAGTAGTAATAGATTCATCTTCTTTCATAAGGAATGACTCGTAATCTGAGACTAGTTGATCTACCTTTCTTTCTTTTACCTCTTTCGTACCTTCATGTGTGACTAGGAGCATGTCCCAAATTTCTTTGGCTGTGTCACATGCTATGACCTGGTTGAACTCTTACTCGTTGAGGGCACACTGAAGGAATGTGATAGCCCAGAAGTTGTATTGGATGAGGACTATTTCGTTTGCTGTCCACTCCTTTTCTTCCTTTGGTACTATCTTTCCATCCACAACTTTGGTGATGGTGTATGGTCCATTCTCTATGGCCCTCTATACGAGAATGTTATGTCCACAGACAAAGTTTTTGAATCTACACTTCCAGAAAGAAAAATTCTCTCCATTAAAGTAAGGGGGTCTTGAGGCGTTCATGCCCTCTCGTGGTCCTTGGGTCTTTGACTCACTATTAAGACTAAAATAGTCTTAAATAAATTGAGCTTCCGCTCTGATACCAATTGAAATAACCTAGAGGGGGGTGAATAGGTTATACTAGTGGAAATTCAATTCTTTTTAAAAAATGCCCAAGTGTGATTGTAAATAAAACTTCGGAATGAATAGAAAGTCACAATCACACAATACTAAGATTTATATTGGTTCGACTCAATCCGAGTCTAGTCCACTCCCTACAAGAATCCACTTTTAGGTTATTCCACTAGTTCTCCTTTTCAGTACTGTAGGTAGGGAAGAAAACATTAAAATCTTTTTACGGATAAGAGTATCCTTACAAATCCCCTTTTCAGGCAAAGAGGCGCCTTTACAATTTCCTTTACAGGTAGAGAGGCACCTTACACTTTTCAGGATAAGAGGATCCTTACACAATCCTAAGTACGGTCTAGAATTGTAAAACAGAAAATTGAGAAAGTGGAATAAAGAGGATTACCTTTGGTTTGGTGCAAATGACGATTATGAAAATGAAATAATGCACCTCTTGATGCACCTCTTAAAAAATCTTCTCTGTAGCTTTGATGTGTACAGCGAGAATGTGGAAGACTTAATGGAAACTTGAGCTTTTCCTTTGAGGATTGGTGAAGACCAATGCCGCTCAAGTGATTTAAATGCCTTTATGAATTTAATTGCTCACTGAAATAACCTAGAGGGGGGGTGAATAGGTTATACTAGTGAAAATTAACTGTTTTCGATGTATAGGTCCCAAGTGTGATTGCAAGTTAAAAATGATGTTGAATAAATAAAATAGGCGCAATCACACAACACAAAATTTATAGTGGTTCGACTCAATCCGAGTCTAGTCCACTCCCTACAAGAATACTCTTGTAAGGTATTCCACTAGTTCTCCCTTTCAGTACGGTAGGTAGGGAAGAAAACCTTTACAATCTTTTTCACGGATAAGAGTATCCTTGCAAATCTCTTTTACAGGCAGAGACGCGCCTTTACAATCTCTTTTGGAGGTAGAGAGACACCTTCCTCTTTTTAGGATAAGAGAATCCTTACAATCCTTAGTACAGTCTAGAATTGTAAAAACAGAAATAAATAAGAAGTAGTGGAATAAGTGGAATACCTCAAGTGTGGTGCAAATGATAAGAATGAGAGATGAATGATGCACCTTTGTAAAGTCTTCTCTTATGGCTTTGACTTGCACAGGAGAGAGTAAAGGACTTGATTGAGATTTGAGCCTTTTGTTGGGATTAGAGTAATCGAACAACTCAAGTAGAATAAAATAATCCTAATGGCTCTTTGATGCAGCAGCACTCCAATGGATCGACCCAAGCCTGCTCCAGAAACCGGATCAAGTCCCAGATCCAATTTGGGTTCCAAGTTACTAATTTGGATTCTAAGTTTAATAGAATATTTAGGATTTTATTTTTATTTGAGAATATTTGTTCCCTATTTGAGTCCTTAGTTGTTTCTTTATTTTGTTAGCTTAGGTGTAGGAGATTTTATTTCTATCTTAGTTTTTTATTTTTAATTAGAAGGTTTTTATTTTTATTTTATTATATATTGGACATGTAATTCATGGGAAGAATAGTTGATAAATGGAAAAAAAATTAAGTTGTGAAAAGCCCTTGCGTGGCTGTCTTCTTTCCCCCCCCTCCCTCCTCCCTCCTCCCTCCTCCCTCTTCTTCTTCTTCTTCTCTAGCCGACCCCTCCCTGCCTTCTTCTTTTCTGGACCGCTGTCTCTCCTTAAACTTCTTTTCTCTTCCTCTTCCTATTTCTCTTTCATCCTCTATTCCGAGTGACCTAACAACGTTCTAGAACTGATATTCACCCTACCGTAAGGTGCCCATTTGGATCCAAATCTGAACCTGCAACTACCGCTGGTTCCTGTTTCGGCAGCGCTCTATTGGTCTTAAGATTCTTAGAAGACGCTTGGAACCTCATGGTTTAAGCCAAGATTCTGGTCGAAAGTTATTCTCATATGGGCGATCAGAAACCCCAAGGTTTCGGTTCCTGTGTTCGACTCTATTGAGAACTCTAACTTTGATTCATGGCTGATCCTGCTACTACTGCCTCTGTCGCATCCCTATATATATTCTGAAAATCCAGCTTGCTGGTTGGTGCTCTTGTGGTTTAGAAACAGTGTAATTGAGGGTTGAAGAACTTCCAAAAAAAACCTGGATTGATTGGGGCTGAACAAAAGGTAATCCTTTTAGCCTTCAACCTCCACTGGTTTCTTCATACTTGGCTGTTGGAGGTTGAAGACAACCTAATCGATGGGTTTATTTCAAGTTCTTCATTCTGCCTTTCCCATTATACCCCTGTGAAACCCCTTTAAGCCGTTTTTCCGTTTTGTCCTTTAACTTCTTTGGTTCCAAATCCAGCCTTGACAATAATTTAAATTCCCACTTGGTTCCTCTCCCCTAATCGACCCATTGAAACACTAGAGATTTCTGGTTAATTACAATAGTGCCATTCCACCCTAATCCTTGCTATTTCAATTGAATTACAAGTTTGCCATTACTTGAGTATTTATCCTTTGGATAGGACATTTATTTACCAAATTGCCACTACTCCTAGTCTTTGATCTCTAAATATTTAATTGGGTCCACATCCAATCGGGTTGGTTCTCGTGGGGCCCACCAGCCCCGCATTACTCTTGAATGCTTACAATAATGCTCTTAATGCTCTTTTTTAATTCATATTTAATTAAGAGTGGTTTGGGTATTTATAGGTGAGCTTAGTGAAGCATTTAGGCAGGAAATCAGGCTCTAACGGTCGTATTCTGGGACCATCGGTCGACCGCCATCAGTAGCCGGTCGACCGGAAAGAGCCATTGAGGCCAAAAACTAGCTGTTGGAGCTTTTCCAGGTAGGCACCGGTCGACCGGCTATGGTTTCGAACAGTTCTAGTTGACCGGGGATTCCAGCCGGTCGACCACCAACATGACAGACTGTTTTGACAGAATGCTGTCATTCTGACCAGTCGTCAGTGTTTTGACCATAACCTTTCGGTCCGACCTCGGATTGACCTCAGATTAGTTGCGTTGGAATTGCAACTCAATTTCCTACAAATTCTATGAAGGTTTCATCTCCTGATACCGACTTTAAGATTGCCCAAAATGCCCTTGAGTCAGATTAATCTGTCTTCACAGTTTTACTAGAGCATATTGCACTCTACCACCTAAGGTCATTCTAGCATGATGCATGCATATTGCACTCTACCACCTAAGGTCATTCTAGTATGATGCATGAGGTGCGTGCGTATGCAATGTGTGTACAAATTACAAAATATATTCTCCATCTTATGGTCTTCATCTTGGGTCTTGAATGTCTTTATTATCTTGGGTCTCGAATGTCTTTAAGCTTCAAGGTCATGTCTGCATGAGTTCAAACCTTGATGTCTTGATTCGACCTTCTAAGTGTTTCTTCAAACTAATTACACTTTTCTTCAAGCTAATCACATTTTATCAAACCAAGTTAAATACGTATGTTTGTTTATTAACACCAAAACATAGCAAGGAGTGTGAACATGTTTCCCAACACTCACAACTTTGCTCTTAATGCTCAGACTTAATTTATATTTAATTAAGAACATCTTAGGTATTTATAGGTGAGATTAGGAAAGCATTTTAGGCAGGAAATCAGACTCTAACAGTTATATTCTGGGTCCACCAGTCAACAGCCATCGGTAGCTAGTCGACCGGAAAGAGCCGTTGGAAGATAAAAATTTGCCATTAGAAGTGATCCAGGCAGGTGGCCTCGGATAGTTCCAGTCCACCGGGACTTCCAGCCGGTCGACCGCCGATAGTTCTGTCCTCATTTTGATAGACAATTGTCATACTGACCAGTCGCCAGTATTTCGGCCATAACTTTTCGGTCTGACATTGGATTAACCCGATTCAAGTTGTGTTGGAATCGTGACTCGATTTCCTACAACTTCCATAAAGGGTTCACCTCTTGATACATACACTGAGGTTTCCCAAAATGCCCTTGAGTCTGGCTATAGTGTTTTTCACAGAACCTTGCATTTCTTATTATGTTATACACCACCTATGGACTTCTATACTTGGTCAAGGGATGTCCTAAGTCATTCTAGTATGATGATATGCGATGCATGAAGTGACGAATAGTTCTATCCTGGAAATCTTCATCTTGTCTTGACGCTTTGAATCATTGTATGATGTTTTGGAGTCTTCATCTTCACTTGGCAGTCCATACTTAGAATTCCATCTCTTTAAGGTTCTAGGTTGTATCTCCATGTCTTGTTCCTTGAGTTCTTGACTTGAGCTTTCCAAGTGCGTATCTTCTTATGCTATTCTCACTTATCAAATCAAAGTTAAGGATACATGTTTGTTTGTTAACACCAAAACACATTTAGGAGTGTGGGCATGTTCCCAACACATTGCCCTCACTGCCATCTCCTTTTCCATCGGCAATGGTCAATCCATCTCCCTTTGGGAAGACCCCTGGCAACCTTCGGGCATCCTCTCTGATCTCATCTCTCCCAGTGTTATTTACTCCTTTGGCCTTCCCTCTAATGCCTCAGTCTCCTCCTTAATCCCTCCCATTGGCTGGTCCCCTCCTCCCTCTCCCCCCTCTCCTTGACCTCTGGTCCTCCCTCCCTCCCTCCTCTCCCCCCTGGGCATCGAGGTAGGGAGGATAAGTGCATCTGGCTCCCTTCCTCTAATAGAATTTTCTCCTCCGCCTCTGTCTGGTCCTTTATCAGATCTCCTTCTCTGGTAGTTCTGTGACACAATGTTGCTTGGTTCAAAGGTCACATTCCCCACCAAAGCTTCACCCTTTGGAAATGCCTATCCGATTGTCTTCCCACCCAATCCTTCCTCATCCATCGTCACATCCCTGCTAACCCTTCTTGCTGCCTTTGTCCCTATGGCACCGAGGATATCCCGCATCTCTTCTTCTCCTGCCCCTTCTCCCAAATCTAGAATTTGGTCCTCGTCAAGTGCTGGCCGACTCGAAAACCTATTCTTCCTTTTGACATAGAATGGATCTGGATTGTCATGACTTTCTCTGGCTCTACTATTTGTCACATTATGGGTAAACTAGCTTTTTGTGCTACCATAAACCACCTGTGGATGGAACGTAACATCCGTAGATGGACTCCCAAATCTAGATCCCCTGATCAGATTTGGAAGGCTATCTACTTTGATGTTACTTCCAAAGCCCAAATCCTCCAAACCCGCCCTGTCTCCACCACTTCCAGAAATTCCCACATCATTACTTCTTGGAACCTTCAGGTTGATCTCATCCCCCCTGGATAGCTTCCTGGTTAGGCCTTCC
>NC_056570.1:846086-855781 GCF_013358625.1 Macadamia integrifolia | reverse complement strand
CCCCCCCCCCCCTTTTTCCCTTGTATATTCTTCTCCTGTTGGTAATGAATTATTTATTCATCCAAAAAAAAAAATATGAAAGGGAGGACGAGCTCCAAGGAAGTGTCCAATGACACAGTTTTGCCATTTGAGAATTTCAGCCTCAAGAAAACCTGAAGGGCAAAGACCCACTTTCTTGTGAAGGATGGTGGACGAGGGATAAAGAAGAGGGAGTGATCAACATTGGAGGGGTGTGGGTGGTCTTGACAACCGGGGGGCCCTTAAGGAATGTCGGACATGGGAGAAAAAGGGAGGAGCATTTGGGTTGGAGTATATATGTTAATCATGCTCAAGTTGTTACAAATATAATCAATTCTTCCAACACCTGAAGACTTAGTGAGCACATTTGCAAGTTGCTCTGCTGTTCTGTCATGACCTGTAGAAATCATCTTTGGCTGTAGCTAAAATGGCAATCAACCTCAATGTGCTCTTCCTCTCTCATAAAACATAGAATTTGATGTGATGTGAACTCCCGCTTGGTTGTTGCACCACAATTGCATGGGAGACGGATCCTTAAATCTGAGTTCAACTAGTAATTGCTTTACCCGCATTAGCTCGCACGTTACATGTGCCATGGCTGGATACTCTTATTCCGCACTAGATCTAGCCACTACACTCTATCTCTTGCTCTTCCATGACACCAAATTCCCTCCAACAAAAGCACAATAGCATGTAGTGGACCTTCTGTCAATAGGGGACCTACCCAATCGGCATCTTATAATCCCTCAACCCTTCCATGTCCATGATCTGAATATAGCAAACCTCATCCTGGAACCTTCTTGAGATACCTTAGGATGAGAATAATAGCATCCCAATGAGTCATTTGAGGAGAGGACAAAAATTGACTCACAACACTAACCAGAAAGGCAATTCAGGTTAAGTCATAGTCAAATAGTTCAATTTCCCAACAAATCTCCGATATTTCTCAGGATCTTCTAGAACATCACCACCATCAACTATAAGTTTCACTTTACGATCCATTGGAGTATCTAAGGGTTTGGATCCTAACATCCCTGTCTTTGAAAGTAAATCAAGAATATACTTTCGCTATGAAAGTGAAATGCCTTTCCTTGATTGAGCCACCTCAACACCTAAAAAATACTTCAACCTTCTCAGATCTTTTTTTTTTTTTTGGATGAATAAATAATTCATTACCAAGAAGAAGAAGAAAATACAAAGGGGAGAGAGGGGGGATGCGAAGGCTTAAGCCAACAAGGAAAAGCCAGCTCCAAGAATACAAAAGCAAACAAAAGGAACAAAAGCTGAAAACAACAAAACCAACCCTTGGGGGGGGGGAGAGGGGGAGAAGGGGAGGGGAGAGGAGGAAGGAAGGCTACAGCTAGGAAAAGGGGGCTGTTAGGAGGCTTCCAAGTGAGGGATGGTTTCCACCCTTAGGTTCCAGTAGGAGATGATGTGGATATTTCTGTGGGAATAAGCGACAGGGCAACTATGAAGGGAGTGGATTTTGGAGGTGACATCAAAGTAGATAGCTTTTCAAATCTCCTGAGAGCGAGATTTGGGGGACCATCTACCTTAGGCTGCCTTCTCCCTCACCCACAAGTCTCTGTGTTTGGTCTGCCACCCTCTTTAGCCCTACAGGCTCCTCCTACAGTCCCTGATGTTGCTTTAACTATCGCTCCCTCTTTGTCAATCATTGCCATCGACTTCTTAGGTCCCTCTGCTTTGAACTCCCCTCCAGCGGGCATGCATGCCCATGTTTGCGTATTCTCAGGTCCTTGTAGGTCCCTCTTGAGAATTACACTACTGCTTCGATTGCTGCTTCTCTGCACTCCATCTCTCAAGCAAATGCCTTTCGAAGTCTCAAGTCCTCAAGCCTCACAGGCCCTACTTGTAGCTCTGCAACCCCATCTGATGCCTCCCTAAGCTCTAGTCTTGTAGGCCTCTGGCCTTCTGTCCGTGCCCCCCAAAAAGAGATGCAACAGTTCTTCCCAGATCTTTGCTCCAAAGACTAAAATCTCTATCCAGTAGTCTAAGAACATTTGCTCGGCCTAGCCCTCTCATAAGGGATACCAACTGTGCCCAAAGAACAAAGCTACCTCCAGCCATTAGAGGCCCTCTTCTAATGCTCCCAAGGGATCTTGTTGCCACACCCTCCTCCCTCCAAACGAACCCCTGGACCATCTGTAATGTTCGGGGTCTGAACTCCTCGACCAAGCATGCTATCATTCAATCTCGTATTATCTCCTCTCATATAGAGTTTTGCTACCTTCTTAAAACAAGAGTCCTCGAGCCCAATGCCTCCCGCATCATTTTGGCCATTGCCCCTTCTTAGTCCTTTCTTTCCAACTATGCCTATTGCCCCCAATGGTCATATTTGGATCTTCTGGAACCCTTCAAGCTCTATGTCACTGCCATCTCCTCTTCCTCTCAATCCATCCACATCTACATTTCTGACCTTTCTGATGCTAATAGTAGCTTCTTTGTCATCTATGCTTTGAACCGTGCCACTGAGAGACACTCTTTGTGGTATGATCTCCATTCTTTTGCTCCCATTGCAAGTTCCAGGAGATTTTAATGTGGTTAGATTTGGCCACAAATGGCAAAGTGGTGAGTCTGGTGACCCAATTGACCTCTCTTCTGTTGAAGCCTTCAATGGTTGCCTTGATAATATTAGCATGAATCATCTTAGATGGTCAGGTGCCAAGCTTACCTAGCACAACCGTTGTAGTGGTCTTGAAAGAATTGCTTGCAAACTCGACAGAGTCTTGGCCAATAAAGCCTGGCTTGCTTCCTTCACCTCTTTCCATTCCTTCTTTAATCTGCCCGGTATCTCTGCTTGCTATCCCATATTCCCATCTTTATCCATGTTACCCTCTTATCTCTTTCGATCCAAAACCCTTCAAATTCTTTGACATATGGTCTCTTCTTTAGGACATCCCCCCCTTTTTAAGATTGACATCCATAAAGCTTTCGTCTCTATAAAATGGGACTTCATCTCTAAAGTCTTGTTTCAAATGTTCTTCTCCCCAGTTTTTGTCCATTGTATCTAATCTTGTATCTCCTTCCTCTGATTCTCTGTCTTGTTAGTTGTAGCATGTTGGTTATTTTCCCTCTTTTGTGGGTATCAGACAAGGCTGCCCCTATCCCCGTTTCTCTTTTCCCTTGTCCTCAAAGTACTCTCCATATCTATCCAATCTTTCACTGATCAACACCTTATTTCCCCTTCCCCAAATGTAACTCCCTTTTACTTTCCCATCTTGCTTTAGCCAATGATCTTATGATATTTTCCAATTCTGACCACCTCTCCATTTCAACCATTATGTTCTCTTCAACCTCTTTGAGTAGCACTCCGGCCTCTATATTAACCTCCTCAAGTCCCATCTCTTCCTGCCTGGAGTCCTTGAAGCTTGTGTTCTCAAACTCACTGGATTCTCCCTGGGTTCTCTCCCAGTCAAATATCTAGGACTTCCCCTCATCACAGCTAGGCCAACTGCCCACCACTACACCCCCATGTTTGACCTTATGAGGAAAAGGCGCCAACTTTGGAAAGGCAAGCTTTTTCTTATGTTAGGTTCCTTAAGCTTGCCAAATCAGTGCTCCAATCGATGTATCTTTATTAGTCGGGTGTCTTTGTCCTCCCGTAGTCCACCACCAAGGCTATTGAGTCCCTTCTCTGCACCTTCCCCTAGAAAGGGTAGACATACTGAGTTCCACCATCTGCTTTGTTGGGACTCAATCTGTTTTTCTAAATCTGAAGGTGGTTTTGGACTAAGAACAATCAAAGAGGTTAACATAGCGGGCACTTTCAATATTATTTGGAAAACCGTGTCTAAGCACACTAGTATATAGGTTTCTTGGGTCTATTCCTGCCCCCTAAAAGATGACTCCCTTTGAACTATTTCTCCTATGGCCGATGCTTCTTGGGTCTGGAGAAAAATCCTCCCCTTGAGGATTGCTGCTCTTGAGGCCATCTCCTCTGTTAGCAATGGCTCCCCGACCTCCCGTTGGCTTGACCACTAGCATCCTTCAGGTGTGCTCCTTTCTATTGTTAGTCCCTAGATTCTCTACTCTTCAAGGTTGGGTAGGAATGCCTCAGTTGCTTCCATCATCTTGAATGGTGTCTAGTTACCTTCTCTTAGCTCTTCCTCAGCTTGGGATCTAATAAGGTCTAAAGGCCCTTTTGTTCCTTGGCATAAGATTATCTAGTTTAAAGGCCACATCCCTCGTCATAGTTTCACAACTTGGTGTGCCTTCTCTCTTTGCCTCCTTACGCAATCTTTCCTCAATTACCAGAATATTAAGGTTCCTCCCTCCTGCTATTTTTGTTGGAATAGCATTAAAGATGTTGACCATCACTTTTCCTCCTCCATCATTTGGAAGAGGGTCCTCAGTAATTGCTGGCCTTCTAGAAGAAGAGTTATCCCTATTAGTAGAGAATGGCTATGGGTCTATATAACTTTTTCCTGCACCTACTCTACCATGCCAATCGTCTCTTCCAAACCTGATCTAGTCCCCTTGGAATCTTTCTCCTCTTGTTGATGTTCAAGTTGTTGGTGTTGACCCTACTTTTGAGTAACCTACTGTTGTTCGCAAAGGCACTAGTTCTTGCACTGTACATCCTATGCTAAAAATGTTTCTTTTGTCTCGCTTTCTCCATCCTACTATAGTTTTGTGTCTTCTCTGTCTATTCCCTATACTTGGTAGGAAGCAAGTGCAGACTGTAGACTCACAATGGTAGGAAGCTATAGTTGAGGAGATGCAGGCTCTAAGGAAGAATGTCACATGGGATTTAGGATATCTTCGCTCACAGAAGAAAACAGTTGGTTGTAAGTGGGTCTTCACAGTTAAGCAGAAGGGTGATGGTACTACAGTGGATCGCTACAAGGTTAGAGCCGCTAGAGTTGTTGCCAAGGGCTTCACTCAGACTTCTGGGATTGACTACTAGAAGATGTTTGTCCATTAGACACAAGTCATTATTCCATTCAACAAGTTTAATCAGCTCGAAACCAAAATAATTCATCGAAATTTTGGCAATTCGACCAAAATTCCGAACCATTTTCTGGTGAAGTTTCTTCTCCTTCCACAGTAGCTACTGCATATCTTACTTCAACCTTTTTGGAGTGGGTGCATTCTAATAATATGCCTGAAATATGGAATCATCAGGTCTCTAGCATGTCACCTTTCTGATTTCTTGGATGAACATGAAGTAACCCACCGTTGTATACATATTGATCTGAAAATCTTCCCTAGACCAAAACTCAAGCAGAAGGCCCTCAATTTTCACCCCATTTTGTCTTGCTCCAACCTTCCTCATTAATCCTTCACCCAATTTATGTTTGTGGAAGCATCTGATTACCTACCCTTAGGCCTGAAGACAGCATATCATTTCTTTCTGGCTCCAAAAATATTCTAAGCATCTGAAGACACAAGCCTTTAAAACTTTCAACCTAGTGACCTTGATTATTGGTTGCCCCTCATTGAATGCTATCATTGGCAACTTCCCTATGTAACCATCTTGCTAGAGTAACTCCTCTTTCCAGATGGAAGCCTCTTGTGGTTGTAAAGCTCCCTGGTTTAGACATGTCTAGTTCAGAGTTCTGTCTGAATAGAATTCTTACTCTGCCTAATACGAAAACTCTACCTAATTAATTTGTCAAAACAGCCTCTACGTAGTTTTTGCCCCCCTGGACCTCGAACATGTGGGAGCCTCATGCACCATGTATGCCTTTTTTTTTTTTTTTCTACATTTAATATAAAGATATACATCTCCAGATGGATTGAGTGCCTTCTGTATTTCTGTCCCAGAAAGCAGTGTCCATCTTTGCACTATCTGATAACAGAAATTGCTTTGGCATATGAGTCTTGTTTACTAGTGGTGGAGATAATCCTGTTCTGTTCTACAAATAAACTGACAATTTATCATTCAATCATTCATGGTATCATTCTAGGTTGCCTACCCATATATTGCCAAGCGTCTTTTGACAGATCCTAACCCCGCACTCCGTGAACGCCTCATACAGGTCAGTTACAATTCTTTCTTTTCAGAAAGTACTTATGATTTGGCATGCTTATTTCTCATTTCTTGATGTCTATGAAAACTATTATATAGAGATCAGTATGTCATTCAGTTAGGGAACCTATTGATGAAGTTCATTGTGATATTTCTCAACCATATTTAATTAAGTTAGGAATCTATTCATGAAATTCATTATCTTAGTTGATATTTCTCAACCATTTTTAACCCCACAATTTTGCATAAGAAGAGTATTCATAGTTTGAGAATGCCCATATTGACTATTTATGTTCCAATTTGATATGGTTCCTGGGTATTAAGAAAATAATTTACTTTCTGTATCCCTTTTTTTTTTTTTTCATTACTGTGTCATACTAGTAAATTTTTTTTACTTACAACTAATTTTGGATAATGATTGCATCTCAAATGAGGAATCCATTGTGGCTTGTATTAATAGTCATCATTGTTTAAGTAAACAAATTCAAGGTCTACGATGGGTAACCAGTCAATTTGGTGGCACCTCTGCTTAATTTCTTAATCTTATATCTCAATATTATCTCTTTTCTTTTTTCCTTTTTCATGAGTCAAGTTTTATTGAAGAAAGGTGCAGTATGCTTTACAAGGTCTCAAATGTAGCAGCTACACTAGTGGACTGGAAACTACACAAATAGATGATCTCCACTCTCTTCTAATGTGTTCTTTTTGGGTTAGGTATTGTCTTTTTTTTTTTTTTTTGGGGGGGGGGTTGGAGAGGTGAATAATAAATTCATTGCCAAGGAAGAAAAGCAAAGAGGGAGCATACAACCCCTTGGGGCAAAGAAAAGAAAATAAAAGAGAATGCTACAAACCCATTATAAGGCAGGGGGAGGGCAAAATAATAGTGAGGGTGATACCCTAGGAGGCTACAATAAGCCTGTTCCTAGGGGAGTCACGCAGTGGCCGAAGAGGAAGCGATCAGGTCTTGGAGCTAGCATAAAAAAAGATGACATTCCACATAATATCAAAAGATCTAGAGTTGGAAGTCTATCTTCGAAGACTCCACTCCATCCATAGGTGGTTGATGGTTGCACAAAAAACAATGTAATGCCCAAAAGTTTGGAACCTTAGGGTATATACTTTTATTTTATGCCTTTTTTTTAGCCTCTTTAAATATTTGTTTTGTAGCTTAAATTAATGACTAAGGACCTGGCATAGTGGTTAGGACCTTGGTTAGTAAAAGGGGAGGTTTTGGGTTCACACCATATAATTAACAAAGATGAAATTAAGAATTTAATTAAGAGTTTCTTTTTAATTAGTGCTAGGCTAACTAAACAAAATCGTGGGAGAGGGAAGGAGTCCAAATCGCGGGAGGTTAGAAAGAGTATGGACATATTAGGGAACTTGAGAGGACATATTAGGGAACTTGAGAGGACAAGGAAAATGCGTTGCCCTAGAGAAAAAGGAATGTCTGGCCTTAGTTGAGACAAAGTAAAAGAGAGAGACCTTGTAAAGCATAATGATTGCCCCTGTTTCCTCTATTCTCTCCCCCTTGGGTTGGTCTCCCCATCTTCCCCCCCACCCTCTTGCTGACCTCTAGTCCTCCCTTCCCTCCTCCCCCCTGGGCATCGGGGAAGGGAAGATAAATGTATCTGGCTTCCCTCTTCCACTGGGATCTTTTCTTCCGCTTTTGCTTAGTCTTTTGTCAAATCCTCTGGATTTGATGTCTCTTGGCGGAAACTTGTTTGGTTTAAATGCCACATTCCTCGCCATAGTTTCACGGTCTAGAGATGTCTCTCCAATTGTCTTCCTACTCAATCTTTCCTCATTTACCGCCACATCCCTGTCAACCCCTCCTGTTGCCTCTACCCTCATGATCTCGAGGACTCTTCTCACCTTTTCTTCTCTTGCCCCTGCTCTTCCTTTGTCTGGAAGAAAGTCCTCTCTAAGTGCTAGCCCTCTCGTAGGCCCATTCTCCCTCTTGATAGGGAAATGATCTGGAATCATATGACCTTTGGAGGTCCCACCACTTGTGATACCATAGGCAAGCTTGCCTTCTCTGCTACCATTAATCACCTTTGGATGGAGCGCAATATCCGAAAATGGTCATCCAACTCCCGCTCCCCGGACAAGATTTGGACTACCATCTTCTTGATGTTACCTCCAAAATCCACTCCTTCCAGCCTAGGCCTAACCCCAGCTCCATTAGAAACAGCCATATCTTTGCCTCCTAGAACCTTCCTATGGGCCCTATCCCCTCTTCTTGATGTCCCCCCCCCCTTTCTGATGTAACCCTAGTTTTTTGGTTTGGCAGTAGGCTGTTCGCTTTGCTGCTTTGGTTGTAATTTTATTTCTTATTCTTTCTCCCCGGTGGTTGGCTTTTCCTTATTGGCTTAAGCCTCCCCTCCCCTCGCTTCCCTTGTATATTCTTTCTCCCCCTTTAATTATCCAATAAAAAGATAAGAGAGAGGGAGTTTGTGAGTGAGAAGGAGAGGAAGAAAAGAATAAGTAAGGTAGAGAGGGAATTAGAGGGTGAAGGGAAACCGTGAGATATAAAGAAGTGGAAGAGAGGGAGGATCGTTGGAGAGAAAGAGAGGGAGAAAAGGAGATCGCAAGAGAGAAAGAGACGAGAAAGAAAAGGAAAAGTAAGGAAATTGTGAAAGAGAGGAAATGAGAGAGTAGAAGGGAGAAGAGTTTGTATAGCTTCCTCCACTTGTAGAAATTCCTAAATTTAAATACCATTACAGCCTTCTTGCAAGTGAGTTTCAAATCTGACTTCTGCCATTAACAAGTATAATTCTTCAAGCTCTTCATTTAAGATTCCATTTTCTAGAAAGTTGTGTTTGAGATTTTAAATGTAACCGCAAGCATACGGATCAGTGTAGCTACGGGTCGAACTCAGGGAGAGCAGCCACTGTATTTTTTTTTTGCTTCTTTAATAATGCGAAAGTGAACCTATTAATGGTTGTGATCTAATTCTTACTACCGTCCTAAACATATGTATCTAAAATAATGTCATAACCATTCATCATCTAAGAATTTAAAGACACAAGCCATGCAATTAAAATTAAATAAATAAATAACCCACGCAATTAAAAAAAACAATAAAGGAAAAAAATGCTGAAATAAAAATAAAGTAAAAGAAAGGGGATAAAGCTAAAGAGAGACTTACAAGTAGGTTTTTCTACTTAGCCCAATGAATGCATCATAATATGAGCGTCCCTACTTGACCAGAGAGTCACTCTTACAAGGGTTACTCTACTTGGCTTTAGGGAAAAGAAGACAATTAAAATAAAAGCAATAAATTGATGGTTCATGGCTAGGAGAGGCAAAGCCAACACATACACTAGCCATGAACCTTGGGGGAAAGGGATAGCAATAATGTAACGACTGAAATTAAAATCCTAAATTAAGAAAGAAAGGGTAATTAGAAGAGGGCATGAGAGGGGGGAGAGAGGATTACTGAAGGAGCCTACTTACTTGAATCAATGCTTGAACTTGAAAGCTTGGGTGATTTGAGATCCTACCAGTACTAAAAACCAGATCTGGAATAAACCAAATCTGAAATTTCTAGTACTAGAGAAAACAAATGTTGAAAAAAAACTGAACTTGAAAAAAAAAAAAAAAAAAAAAAAAAAAAAAAAATGCTCCACGGCTCGTGATCTTGTCACCTAGATCTAAGCCTAGAACTATAACTTTAAAAATT